>NC_045957.1:7669583-7741548 GCF_010909765.2 Amblyraja radiata
TTTCTGTTTTATTTATTCATGTGTGTATATATTTATACAATGGTATATGGACACACTGATCTGTTCTGTATTCATGCCGTCTATATTCTGTTGTGCTGAAGCAAAGCAAGAATTTCATTGTCCTATCTGGGACACATGACAATAAACTCTCTTGAATCTTATTGAGGTGCACAGAAACATGAGGGTGAATGTACAGAGTCTTTTTCCCAGCGTAGGGGAATCGAGAACACGGGTAGGGTTTAGTTTCGAAATGAAGCATGAAACAGGCCCTTTGGCCCACCAAGTCCACGCTGACCATCGATCATCTAGTTCTATGTTACCTCACTTTCCCATCTACTTCCTGCCCATTAGGCCAATCAACCAACCATCTGCATGTCTTTGGTAAAAGGGGGAGAACCGTAGCATCCGGAGGAATCCCACCTGCTCCCACAGAGTGAACAGGCAAACTCCATATGCACAGATCCCAATGTCAGGATCGAACCCAGGTCTGTGGCATTGTGCTGCCCAATATTGGATGTGCTGAACAATCAATGAGGATGTTTGAAGGTTGGAGCAGGTTTTTCACCTCACTGGTCTATTCTTGCCCATCCATCCAGGTCTATTTACATTGGAATAAAAATTTCTGTGGATTACTGGTGGACCATCAATGTTAAACTACGCGGAGTAAACGAGGTAAGTTTCAGCGTTATCAGTGTTGATTTAATAAAGTCCTATTTCCTCCCCATTTCTTTGGTCTAAGGTCCGACTTGCATTCACTTGCTCCTTTTCTCTTGTGACAGTGCCACAATGGCAAGAGGACATTGCCCGTTAGGCACAGTGCCAATTCACCAGAGAGATTCGAATCTTTAGGGAGATGAATCAAGAGAGCGCATTGCATTCATGGGGCTTGTCATGCTCCAGGCTGAAGATGGCCCCAAAACGTTGTCTGTCCATCTCCTTCCACAGATGCTGCCTGACCCACTGACTCCTCCAGCACTTTTTATTCTCCACAATCCAGCACCTGCAGTTTCTTGTGTCCCCTTTGTCATATAACATACTGACTAGTGAAAGGCCTGGATAGAGTGGATGTGGAGAGGATGTTTCCATTACAGGTGCACAACCTTTTATCCGAAAGCCTTGGGACCAGACACTTTTCGTAATTCAGAATTTGTCGGTCTTCGGAATGGAATTTTTTTTAGCGTAGATTTTAATGGCTGGCTCAGTGGTAGAGTGCTCGGCTCATATCCGCAAGGTCGCGAGTTTGCGCCTTGATCCTGGCAGTTACTCGGTCGCGAGTTTGAGTCTTCAATGTCGTTTTTTCTTGCAGAATAAATGTCTGTATGAAATGCAGCGTGTTGAATGAATTCCTGAATTTGTAAATGTGCCCGCAGCATTGAATCACCTCTCGCACTCATGTCACCCTAGTGGGGCTACATGCCCTTAGGCGGCCTAGTTTGCGCCTCGATCCTGGCAGTTACTCGGTCGCGAGTTTGTGTCTTCAATGTAGTTTTTTCTTGCAGAATAAATGTTTGTATGAAATGCAGTGTAGGAGAGGTGTACTGACTGTGTGGGCAGAACTTTGGAAGTGATTGCCCACCAGTCTAAAAAGCCGTTGTGTCTCCCTGTCCCTGGGATAGCAGGGGGCGATCAAACAGCACAATACCCCCCTCCCCCTCCAACTCCAGAGGAATCCGCTCCCCGATGGGCCGCTACGGCGACAAGTGGCAGTTTGCCCACAGCCCGAGCTGCGCCCCCTCATCCGCCACCCCAAGAACAAGACGTACCTTGCACACCATCAGCTTCTGCCCCTACGTGTTCCTCTGGAGTTGGAGCGGGGCTGGGCTGGAGTTGCTGCTGGCTGTGGGTCTCTGGGATCTCCGTGCTTGCAGTGGGCCTGGGGGTCGGTGTCCCGTTGGTCCTGACGTCTCCGGCCACCCCCCTGGACTGGAGCTGAGACTGGGAGTTGTACCGCCCTTGCCCCCTCCCTCTGCAACTGCAAACAACCCCACTCTCCTGCAAGGGTGGTACAGTTCCCGGAGGATGGCAGGTGGCCGGCGACGTCAGGACCAACAGGAACCCGCTCCCCGATGGGCCCCTACGACGCCCAGAGCTGCGCCCCGTCATCCGCAACCCAGGTTCCTCTGTAGTTGGAACCAAAGATCTTTGGTTGGAACGGGGCTGGGCTGCTGCTGGCTGTGGGTCTCTGGGATCTCCGTGCTTGCAGTGGGCCTGGGGGTCGGTGTCCCGATGAGGGGGCGCAGCTCGGGGAACGGCTTCTGGTGGTCCTGACGTCTCCGGCCAGTTTGCAGTTTTCCTCTGGAGTTGGAGCGGGGCTGGGCTGGGCTGCTGTTGGCTGTGGGTGTCTGGGATCTCCGTGCTTGCGCTTGAAAACGTTCACCGAGGGCGGCCCGCAGAGGTGACAGCGGAACCTCCGGTCGGTCCTCGAAGAAAGGGGAACTAAATCCCCATTCATAAAAGAGAAGGTGAGGGTATATTGCGCGGGAAGGTTAATAATTGACAATCTGCTGCTGCCTGCCCGCTGAGTTAAAAAGTTCCCACGGTAGACTCAGTGTATCGTGAGTCTACCGTGGGAACTTTTTAACTCAGCGGGCAGGCAGCAGCATATTGTCAATTATTAACCTTCCCGCGCAATATACCCTCACCTTCTCTTTTATGAATGGGGATTTAGTTCCCCTTTCTTCGAGGACCGACCGGAGGTTCCGCTGTCACCTCTGCGGGCCGCCCTCGGTGAACATTTTCAAGGACCTTTCTTCAAGGACCGAAAAAATGGCCGCTATTCGGAGGTTTTCGTTATTTGGATCTACGGATAAAGGTTGTGCACCTGTAGTTGTCTATGGAACTGTTACATTACAATGCTGAGAACTATATTCTGCACTCTCTCTCTCTTCTCCTTCGATCTACGCATTGTACTTGAAAACTAAAGATTTCCACTGTACCTCGGTGGACGTGACCATAATAAACATAAGCAAGCTGGACATTCCCAAATACCTCAACCAGCATAACGAGGTAAAAGAAACACGATTCACCACTCTCTGCTATCTCTTGTATCCCTGGCTGCTGCATCTACATCTGTTCTAGCATTAGGTATTTGACCAATATGTGGAAACTGATCAAAGATACATTTGGGAAACAAAATGTATTACACGAGTGGGTGAGTCTAAGACTAGAGGCCATAGCCTCAGAATAAAAGGATGTACCCTTTAGGAAGGCGATGAGGAGGAATTTATTTAGTCAGAGGGTGGTGAATGTGTAATTCATTGCCACAGAAGGCTGTGGAGGCCAAGTCAATGGATATTTTTAATAGCCCTGTCCCACGGTACGAGTTCATTCCATGAGCTCTCCCGAGTTTAAAAAAAATCAAACTCGTGGTAAGCACGGAGAATGAACGTAGCGGGTACGTCGGAGCTCGGGGGCGTCTCTTAGCGGCTCGTACCGCTAAAGGCAGGTACTCGGGAAGACTCGCAAACGGCAGGTAAGCACGGGAAGACTCGTGTAGATTTTTCAATATGTTGAAAAATGTCCACGAGAGCCCCGATTACCGATGAGTGGCCATTACCGTAAATCTCCGAGTTCGATTCAGGGCAAACCCGGGAGAGCTCTTGGAATGAACTCGTATCGTGGGACAGGGCCTTAAGGCAGAAATTGATAAGATTCTTGACTCGTACGGGTGTCAGGGGTTATGGGGAGAAAGCAGGAGTAAGGGGTTGAAAGGGAAATATAGATCAGCCATGATTGAATGGTGGAGTAAACTTGATGGGCCGAATGACCTAATTCTGCTCTATCACTCATGAACTTGCATCTACCACCTATATCGTAAAGTTACAGAGTGACACCATGTCATGTTATTAGTGTTGTCCAACTCTGACACTATATATTATTTCAAGTGGGTCAACCAAACAGGTCAAACCTGGCACCCAAAATGTATGAATGTGCCCAATGTACAGCAGGATTGTCACAGGCCTGGATGCAAAAAAAGAATATCACTGTACTTAGCTATATGTGACAATAAAGCGTTGATTTGAAATAGCGTTTTACCTTAGTTTCCACATGATAAGATACGTAGTGTGCTGTGCAGCGCAAGGGGATCTTTCGGACAGGCCACGGTGCGTCGTAGGACAAGTAGGTGGGCAGCACGCTGATTCGAAGGTCACCCTAGAACAAGGGGAAAGGCTGGCAATGAGAAAAGCGGCAATAGTGTATAATTGTCACATGTACCGAGAACGGAACAATCACATTGTTATTTGCAGCAGCTTTACAGGATGATTAGAGCAGCAACACACAAATAGATACACAACAGTCATTCGTGGTAGCCAGACCATAATGTTTGGGACAAAGACCCATCATTTATTTATTTGCCTCTGTACTCACAATTTGAGAAAAAAATCACATGTGGTTAAAGTGCACATTGTCAGATTTTAATAAAGGCCATTTTTATACATTTTGGTTACACCATGTAGAAATTACAGCTGTGTTTATACAGTCCCCCCATTTCAGGGCACCATAATGTTTGGGACACAGCAATGTCATGTAAATGAAAGTAGGCATGTTTAGTATTTTGTTGCATATACTTTGCATGCAATGACTGCTTGAAGTCTGCGATTCATGGACATCACCAGTTGCTGGGTGTCTTCTCTGGTGATGCTCTGCCAGGCCTGCATTGCAGCCATCTTTAGCTTGTGCTTGTTTTGGGGGCTAGTCCCCTTCAGTTTTCTCTTCAACATATAAAAGGCATGCTCAATTGGGTTCAGATCGGGTGATTGACTTGGCCACTAAAGAATTGACCATTTTTTAGCTTTGAAAAACTTCTTTGTTGCTTTAGCAGTATGTTTGGGATCATTGTCTTGTAGAATGAACATACCGACCAATGAGCTTTGAGGCATTTGTTTGAATTTGAGCAGATAGGATGTGTCTATACACTTCAGAATTCATTATGCTACTACCATCAGCAGTTGTATCATCAATGAAGATAAGTGAGCCAGTACCTTCAGCAGCCATACATGCCCAGGCCATAACACCCCCACCACCGTGTTTCACAGATGAGGTGGTATGCTTTGGATCTTGGGCAGTTCCACTTTGCTCTTGCCATCACTCTAATATGTTAATCTTCATCTAATCTTTCTGTCCACAAGACCTTTTTCCAGGACTGTGGTTGCTCTTTTAAGTACTTCTTGGCAAACTGTAACCCGGCCATCCTATTTTTGCGGTTAACCAGTGGTTTGCATCTTGCAGTGTAGCCTCTGTATTTCTGTTCATGAAGTCTTCTGCATACAATGGTAATTGACAAATCCACACCTGACTCCTGAAGAGTGTTTCTGTTCTGCCGGACAGGTGTTACTTTGGTCCTCATGTTGATAAAGAGCGATAAAAGTTTCCAAAGGTGATGGAAAGACTGGAGGAAAGACTAGGTGCTGAGAGCTCTCTTATACCTGCATTAAGGAGGCATTTAAACACACCTGAGCAATTACAAACATCTGTGAAGCCATGTGTCCCAAACATTATGGTGCTCTGAAATGGGGGGACTATGTATAAACACAGCTGTAATTTCTACATGGTGAAACCAAAATGTATAAAAATACCCTTTAATAAAATCTGACAATGTGCACTTTAACCACATGTGATTTTTTCTATTACAAATCTCAAATTGTTTTGTACACGAGTACAGAGGCAAATAAATAAATGATGGGTCTTTGTCCCAAACATCATGGAGGGCCCTGTAATAGGCTCTGAAGGCCAAATGCATCACCACGCTTCACAAGACCAAAGCGTCAGGAAGGTTGAAGGGAAAGGTCAACAGGTTAACGTATAACTGGACCACACACACTGTAACAGAGTCAGAGTAAAAAACAGCACAGAAATAGGCCCATCGGCCCTATTTCTCCGTGCTGACCTAGATGCCCCATCTAAGCTAGTCCCATGTACCTGAATTTGGTCCGTATCCGTCCAAACCTTTCCTGTCCAAGAGTCCTTTAGATGTTATTATACCTGCTTCAACTACCTCCTCTGGCAGCTTGTTCCATATACCCACCCCCCTCTGTGTGAAAACGTTTGGGTTCTATTAAATATTTCCCCTCTCACCTTAAATCTATGTCCTCTTCCCTGGGTAATAGACTACACACATTCATCTGATCTACTTCCCTCACAATTTCACACACTTCTATAAGTTCACCGCTCAGCCTCCTGTGCTCCTAGGAATAAAGTCCTAGCCTGCCCAACCTCTCCCAATAGCTCACGCCCCCAAATCCTGGCACTATCTTCTCGTAAAACTTCACTGCACCCTTTCCAGCTGTGTAGGACGGGTCATTCCTGGTTCATTATCAGCATGGTCAATGGAGCTTTAGATCCGAGGCTACGACTCCCATGTTGAGGAGGTCAACAAGGAGAAAGGTTTCACTTAAAACACAAACTCCAGCCTCCACAGGCAGGTCTGCATGCGAGTGGCTCCTCAGAGAAGATCAGGTTGCTCTTTTGGTGGGTCAGCATTAAGTAGAGCTGGGGCTCTCCTCCATACCTGCTTGTTGAAGTACAGGAAGCCTTTTGGGCAATTGACGTTGTGGAAGGGGGCAAAGGATTCGATGGGCCCGTCGACTGTCATGGGGTGCAGACGCAGCGCCCCTCGCGAGGTCATAAACAGCCAGTGCGGGGAGGGTCCGCAGATGAACACCTAGGATTGAGACAGAGGGCACGTTAACCAAGCATTGACTCCGACGGCAGCGCTACAGAACCTCCATCGTGCAACTGTGTGGCGGGGTCTTGGAACCATACGGGGATGAGCGGAACTTCACAGAGATTTGCTGCTGCTTCCTTGGTCAAAGTTTCAGAGTCCTGACACCTGCAATCAGTAAGATAATAAGCGCAGGAGGCAGAGGGCTGATCTTTTAGAGGTGTATAAAATCATGAGGAGAATAGGGGTGACACGGAGGCGCAGCGGTAGAGTTGCTGCCTTACAGCGCCAGAGACCCAGGTTCGATCCTGAATACGGGTGCTGGCTGTACAAAGTTTGTACATTCTCTCTGTGACTGCGTGGCTTTTCTCTGGGTGCTCTGATTTACTCACACACTCCAAAGGCATACAGGTTTGTAGATTAATAGGCTTCGGTAAAACTGTAAATTGTCCCTAGTGTGTAGGACAGTGGTAGTGTACAAAGGGCCCGTTTCCTCGCTGTATATCGCTAAAGACTCATTTCGTTTAATTTAGGGATACAGCAGGGAAACAGGCCCTTCGGCCCAACGAGTCTGCACCGACCAGCAATCCCCACACATTAACACTGTCCTACACACACACTTGGGACAATTTACACTTATACAAGCCAATTAACCTACAAACCTGTAAGTCTTTAGAGTGTGGGAGGAAACCGAAGATCGCGGATAAAACACATGCAGGTCACGGGGAGAAAGTGCAAACTCCATGCAGACAGCACCCGTAGTTGGGATCGAACCCTGATCTCCCTCGTTGCCAAGAGCTGTAAGGCAGCAACTCTATCACGGCGCCACCGTGCTGCCTCTTCTCAATCGTGGACTGTAAGGGACATGCACAATAGGTTAGTGCTGAGGCACAAGATTGGCCATGATCGTATTTAAAGGGGGAGCAACTGTAAGTGGGCCGAATGGCCTTGTCCTGCTCCTCTTCGTAATGTTCTTTCCCAAACATTGTAGCAGGATCTTTGGGACTTTCTATTCAACTGCACACACATTATTAAACTTATCATAAAAAAGTGGCAAGATTCTCAAAATTCAGATCAAGAAAGATGCCTTGTGCCTCTTGTGGCCACATGGCTATCCAAAGCTCATCACGGTACGGTTTCAACATAGTACGGTTTCATAGCAACTGCAGCATTGGGCAAACAAACCTACATCACAGGGAGGAAAGCATTACAGATGATAAGATGAAACCTTCGGTGCAGCACCCAGAACAGAACTCCAGAGGCCAGGCAGACAGCTCCTCAGGCACCCTGTTTCTCAGATAACATAGGATTTATGCACTCTAATTCTGGTATTAGGCTTCTGGTTAAAATATCTGTAGGATGGATACATTAAAAGTAAGGGTGTACTGATTGCAACATCTCTTACCCCCGAGTATCCAGATATATCTTCAAAGTAGCGGAAGCGAGCAACCCGTGCTTTTGCAACGATCACTTCCTCGCCCGTGGCCGACTCAACCTTCTTCTCCTTCTTGGACTGTTTGAGCTTCTTCTCTCTGAAGTTTATGCTATGTGGCACCTGGGGAAGAAATCAAGTTGTCGCTCATCACTGGCCAAATATTGCCCCTCGGGACAAGGGCAACCTTATGGGTCCAGCAGTAAAGATAGCTGACCAAAACCAAATTACGATTTCAAAGCCTGCAGGGGAGGAAGTTGCAAGCACGAAAATTAAATTTGGAACAGGTATCTGGAAAAGCAAAGCGAAAGGGATAAAAAAGAGACTGAAATAGGTACTCTACTACAAGGATTTATGTACAAGAAAAGACAATGTACTTATGTGGCGCCTCTCCAAAAATGCTTCAAAATTAGTTGAATACTTCATAAAGTGTGGAAACATCAAACATAGCACAATGCAACAGAGGAACAGGATCTGTGAGAAAGAACTGCAGATGCTGGATAAAATCGAAAGTAGACACAAAATGCTGGAGTAACTCAGCGGGTGAGGCAGCATCTATGGAGAGAAGGAATGGGTGACGTTTCGACCCGAAACGTCACCCATTCCTTCTCTCCATAGATGCTGCCTCACCCGCTGAGTTACTCCAGCATTGTATCTACCAGAGGAACAGTGTCCTTGGCTCACAATGTCAAAAACCAGAGGGTCATAGTTTTAAGGTGAGAAGGCAAAGTCTACAGGACATATGGGACAAGTTTCTTTGTTTACACAGAGGGTGGTGGGTGCCTGGAACGTGCTTGCCAGGGGTGGTGGTGGAGGCAGATACGACAATGCCATGTAAGAGGCTTTTAGATAGGCACATGGATATGCAGGAATGGATTGATATGGATCACGTGCAAGGTGAGCTTAGTTTAACTTAGCATCGTGTTCGGGGTGGAAATTGTAGGTCGAGGAACCTGTTCTTCTGCTGTACTGTTCTATGTTAAATCTTGAGACCGGTTTTAAATAATAAAACAAGTGCGTATCATTGAAAATTTGGGACACCAGTGTGAGTGCGAAACACCTTTGCAGGAATGGTGCTACATACCTTTTTAAAACGAACTTTCAGGTTGTTCTGACTTTGTTGTGCATCGTAGGAAAAGGCCTCGTAGATCAAAAGCTCCTGTTCCACGTGAACCTGCAGCCGACAAGTTGCAAAGGTTATTGTGTAGGGGGAAACTGCAGATACTAGTTTAAACCAAACAGACAAAAATCTGGAGTAGCTCAGCAAGTCAGGCAGCATCTCTGGAAAAAAGGAATAGGTGAAGTTTTGGGTCGAGAAGGGCCTGTAAAAGGGTCTCGACCCGAAACGTCACCTATTCCTTTTCTCCAGAAATGCTGTCTGACCTGCTAGATTACCTCAGCTTTTTGCATCTTGCAAAGGTTATTTATCTGTTCCTTGAGCTGCTTTACCAGGGAGTCAGTGCTAATCTTATCTTGGAAATACCACTGCATTTGTTAGACTGTCACCTCCCCTTATTCTGCAACGTAGCTGCTCTTTTCTCAGATTGCAGATGAACTAAACCAGGTTAAAGAATCAAAAGGAATGGTTAAATGGCAGAAACAGCAGAGTTTTAGCAAAATGGCGAACAATAAGGCTAGAGCATTGGTGAAGAGGAAATGTTGTGAATCACAATCAAAAATCTGCTGGAAATCTGAAATAAACACAGAAGATGCTTGAAACATCAGGTGAGGTATTGGAATTACCTGTAGTAATGAAAGAGTTCACTAAATCTGCTTTTGGCTTCTTCGACATAGAGATGCCAATGCCTTCTTCCCATTACCCCTGACGCCTGTACTCAAGAAGAATTTATCTCTGCATTAAACATATCCATTGATAGCCTTCTGTGGCAATAAACTCCAGTTTCATCACCCTCCGACTAAAGAAAATCTTCCTCCTTCCTAAAGGAACGTCCTTTAATTCTAAGGCTATAACCTCTAGTCCTAGACTCTCCCACGAGTGGAAACATCCTCTCCACATCCACTCTATCCAAGCCTTTCACTATTCTGTATATTTCAATGAGGTCCCCACTGATCTTTCTAAACTCCAGCAAGTAGAGGCCCAGTGCCGTCTAAAGCTCATCGTATATTAACCCACTAATTCCTGGGATCATTCTCGTAGATCTCCTCTGGGCCAGCACATCCTTCAATTAGTCCAGCCCCAAAATATCACCTATTCATTGCCATATTCTTGCCATAGAGGTACAGAGAAGGTTCACCAGACTGATTCCTGGGATGTCAGGACTTTCATATGAAGAAAGACTGGATAGACTTGGCTTGTACTCGCTAGAATTTAGAAGATTGAGGGGGGGATCTTATAGAAACTTACAAAATTCTTAAGGGGTTGGACAGGCTAGATGCAGGAAGATTATTCCCGATGTTGGGGAAGTCCAGAACAAGGGGTCACAGTTTAAGGATAAGAGGGAAGTCTTTTAGGACCGAGATGTGAAAATCATTTTTTACACAGTGAGTGGTGAATCTGTGGAATTCTCTGCCACAGAAGGTAGTTGAGGCCAGTTCATTGGCTATATTTAAGAGGGAGTTAGATGTGGCCCTTGTGGCTAAAGGGATCAGGTGATATGGAGAGAAGGCAGGGATGGGATACTGAGTTGGATGATCAGCCATGATCATATCGAATGGCGGTGCAGGCTCGAAGGGCCGAATGGCCTACTCCTGCATCTATTTTCTATGTTTCTATGTTTCATCATCTCGAGATGCTGCCTGACCCACTGAGCACTGAGCATCTACATTTGTCAACCAGCATCTGCAGTTCCTTATATCTGAATTAGTGCTTTACCTGAAAACGCTGTTTGCATCCCTAGGAGGCAAATGGTGAAAGGACAGCCAGCACATCTTCAGCTTCAACATTCACTCATTTGCTCTCATCTTTGCAGAGATATTCCCTTTGTTGTAGATAAAGTCATATAGCATGGACTACCGCCACTCACCCTCTCTACAATCCAAAACTAACTTGTTCTCCTCTTTCCTTATTTCTGAAGAAAGGTCGTGGATGGGAATCTTTAACTGTTTTTCCTTCCACAGATGCTGCTGACCTCTGAGAAAGATTTAAATGTGATCTGAGGATTCTTTTCTTCTCATAGGTGGTAGAGGTAGGTATAACATTTAAACCAACACATGCCAAGAGTTTCCAGTATGTGCAGCATCTGCAGATTCCTTGATTTTCATGGTGCATGAAGCAGCGAATTACGACGATTTTCAAGGCAGGCGCGCGAGGAGACGTACGTTCACAGCACCAGCACTTACCAGGAGGAAAGGCCTCGTCTGTCTATTGCCGAGCCCCACCAACAGGACTTCTCTCACAGCGGGCATCTCCGTCAGCCGGGCAAATTCCTCCTTCTTTATCTCCCCCTGGGTGACGTGCTGCCCAGACGAGCTGTCCACCAGCACACGCTGACCCACTGGGAAGTTCTTCACCAGGAAAACCAGGCGCCAGTCGGGCAGCTGGTAGATCTGCACAGAAGCACAGGAAGAGTTAAGTCATTGTCACTGCTCCCCGAAAGCTCAGCGGTGGATGGTTGATGAGGAGCGGGCGGCACAGTGGCACAGTAAGGAGAACTGCGGTCTCACAGCACAGGCCACCCAGATTCAACCCTCAACCATGACTCGAATCATGACTGTTCTCCCTCAGACATAGAACAGTACAGCTCAGGAACAGACTGTTCGGCCCATAATGTCTGTGCCGAACATGACGCCATGTTAATTTAATTGCAGTCGGCCCATTTCATCCTAAGCCTGTCCTATCCGTGTACCTGTACAAAAGTTGGTTTAAATGTTATACCTGCCTCTACCACCTATGAGAAAAAATGCTTCTCAGATCCCACCTAAACCTTTCTCCTCTCACCCATCAGTCTGAAGAAGGGTCTCGACCCGAAACGTCACCCATTCCTTCTCTCCAGAGATGCTGCCTAACCCGCTGAGTTACGCCAGCATTTTGTGTCTACCTTTGATTTTAACCAAGCTTTAGACACTCCTATGCAGAGAAATAGGTTGGGACTGTCTGTCCTGTCTTGACCTCTCATGGTTTTAGAAACCACTTCAAGTTCACCCCTTAGCTTTGCTCTAGGGAAAACATCACCAGCCTTTCCCAAATTAATCCCTCCAAACATAGAATAGAACAGCATTGGAACAGGCCAGTCGGCCCATAATGTCACCCGCTGAACATGATGCCAAAACCAAAACTAATCTGCCTGTGTTTAATCCATATCCACGTCCCTACCAAAAACTCTCTTAAATGCCCGGTGGATTTTATTTGGGTGCTGTCTGGTAACCTCCTGCAGGCTGACAGGTTAATTGGCTGCTGTAATTTTTCCCAGTGAGTAGGTAAGGTGATAGATTGTGGGGAGCTGATGGGGATTTGAGTTAGAGTTAGTGTGGAAACAGGTGCTTGATGGTCAGCATAAACATGATGAGCTGAAATGCCTGCCTCTCTCCAGGATATTCATGTCATCCTGCTCATCCACTCATCCCAAGCCATCTTATTACAGAAGTCCCACTGCACCAGTCTGGCTATTGCTCCTCCTGAACCTGCTCCTCTTGTCCATCTTTGGCTGCTCTGTTCCACGAGAGGGGAGCGGTGTCTCCTCACAGAACCACCGTCATTCACCTGGTACAATCAGGTATGAATGGATAGAGATTGCCACGGGCAGGGCCGTTTCCCCTTTAGAATAGATCACTGATACCTGCCGCTGTGAGAGCCCCTTACTATTGCTAGGCTGTTGCAAACCCACAGCAGCAACAGGCATCCAGTGATCAAATGGTCAGAGGATAAAGTGGGTGAATAATGCAGGGTCATAACTCTGGATTCAAAGATCCACACCACCCTGGCCACGCTCTCATCTCAACACTACCACTGGGAAAGTGGTGCAGGAACAGAGAACCATGGCTGCCAGGCTCAAGAGCAGCTTCATCAAGCTCTTGAACGCAACACAGCATTAACTACTACATCAGCATTAGGATCTTCTGTGGACTCCAGCCCTTATGGCTGCACTACAGACTTTGGTTTAGCATTATTGTAACCTAGTATTAGTGCTATTATATCATAGATTATTGTATATTTGTTTGCATGTTATTGTGTTAATGGGAAAGCATTTTATCAGAATGCACCACAGCATTGTTTGAGAACAGCTCCAAGAAATTGCAGAGTTGTGGATACAGCCCAGAGCATCGTGCAAACCAACCTCCCTTCCATTGACTCCATCTACACTTCACCAGCATAATCAATAATAACTAGTGTCACCCCGGTCACTCCCTCTTCTCCCCTCTCCCATTAGGTAAGAGGAACAGAAGTTTCAAAACGGACACCTCCAGATTTTGGGACAGTGCCTGTCCTATCACCAGTTGGAGAGCGGTCCTGACATCTCATCTTCCTCACTGGAAACTTTAATCCGACATTTTGAGTTTATCTTGCACCAAATGTTATACCCTTTATCCGATATCCGTACACTGTGAAGGGCTTGATTGTAACCATGCATTGTCTTTCCGTTGACTGGATAGCATGCAACAAAAAACTTTTCACTGTACCTTGGTACACGTGACAGTAATAAACTAAACTAATGGGCCTGCTAAGATGCAGCAAGCAGGAATTCCATTGTTTTGTTGTGGGTGCATATGACAATTAAACACCCTTGACAACGTTAACAAACATGGGGGGAGTTCAGCTAGCACAGTCTCTGACTACCGGCTAGTTTAATTTAGAGATACAGCGCGGAAACAGGCCCTTCGGCCCACCGAGTCCACACCGACCAGCAATCCCCGCACACTTGCACTATCCTACACACAAGGAACAATTTACACTTATACCAAGCCAATTAACCTACAAACCTGTACGTCTTTGGAATGTGGGAGGAAACCGAAGATCTTGGAGAAAACCCATGCGCTGACGGGGAGAACGTACAAACTCCGTACAGACAGCACCGCAGTCGGGATGGAACCCGGGAAACCAGAGCACCTGGCGGAAACCCACGCAGTCACGTGAAGAACATGCAAACACAGCACACACCGCCTGTGTTTATGAGCCAACTGTTCTCAAGCAGTTTATCCATAGACTGACAAGGATACACTAGATAACCTGGAACATTCATCAACACTGGACCTTCCTGAGAAATGCGTGCATATTGAAAGTTGGTACTAATGCTCATAATTGTTTGTTGACCTAATCTGTGCCTTGTAAAGTTGTGATACAAATAGAAAACTATGACCTTTGGCCCATGTAGTCCACACTGACCAGGAAGCACCTATTTACGTTAATCCTACTTTAACCCCATACTTCCATCCAGGAAAGACGTCATTGAGCTGGAAAGAGTGTAGAGAAGATTTACCTGGATGTTGCCAGGACTCGAGGGCCTGTACTACAGGGAGAGGGTTGGGCAAGTTGGGACTTTATTTCTTAGAGTGCATCCTGGTCCGAGAACACTGATGCTATTATAAAGAAAGCACATCAGCGCCTCTACTTCCTGAGAAGATTACGGAGAGTCGTATGTCAAGGAGGACTCTCTCTAACATCTACAGGTGCACAGTAAGAGAGCATGTTGACCGGTTGCATCGTGGCTTGGTTCGGCAACTTGAGTGCCCAGGAGCGAAAAAGACTACAAAAAGTAGTAAACACTGCCCAGTCCATCATCGGCTCTGACCTCCCGTCCATCGAGGGGATCTATCGCAGTCGCTGCCTCAAAAAGGCTGGCAGCATCATCAAGGACCCGCATCATCCTGTCCACACACTCATCTCCCCGCTACATTCAGGTAGAAGGTACAGGAGCCTGAAGACTGCAACGTCCAGGTTCAGAAACAGCTACTTCCCCACAGCCATCAGGCTATTGAACTCAACTCAAACATAACTCTGAACATTAATAGCCCATTATCAGTTTATTTGCACTTTATCTGTTTTATTTATTCATGTGTGTATATATTTATACAATGGTATATGGACACACTGATCTGTTCTGTATTCATGCCGTCTATATTCTGTTGTGCTGAAGCAAAGCAAGAATTTCATTGTCCTATCTGGGACACATGACAAAAACTCTCTTGAATCTTATTGAGGTGCACAGAAACATGAGGGTGAATGTACAGAGTCTTTTTCCCAGCGTAGGGGAATCGAGAACACGGGTAGGGTTTAGTTTCGAAATGAAACATGAAACAAGCCCTTTGGCCCACCAAGTCCACGCTGACCATCGATCATCTAGTTCTATGTTACCTCACTTTCCCATCTACTTCCTGCCCATTAGGCCAATCAACCAACCATCTGCATGTCTTTGGTAAAAGGGGGAGAACCGTAGCATCCGGAGGAATCCCACCTGCTCCCACAGAGTGAACAGGCAAACTCCATATGCACAGATCCCAATGTCAGGATCGAACCCAGGTCTGTGGCATTGTGCTGCCCAATATTGGATATGCTGAACAATCAATGAGGATGTTTGAAGGTTGGAGCAGGTTTTTCACCTCACTGGTCTATTCTTGCCCATCCATCCAGGTCTATTTACATTGGAATAAAAATTTCTGTGGATTACTGGTGGACCATCAATGTTAAACTACGCGGAGTAAACGAGGTAAGTTTCAGCGTTATCAGTGTTGATTTAATAAAGTCCTATTTCCTCCCCATTTCTTTGGTCTAAGGTCCGACTTGCATTCACTTGCTCCTTTTCTCTTGTGACAGTGCCACAATGGCAAGAGGACAGTGCCAATTCACCAGAGAGGTTCGGATCTTTAGGGAGATGAATCGAGAGCGCATTGCATTCATGGGGCTTGTCATGCTCCAGGCTGAAGATGGCCCCGAAACGTTGTCTGTCCATCTCCTTCCACAGATGCTGTCTGACCCACTGACTCCTCCAGCACTTTTTATTCTCCACAATCCAGCACCTGCAGTTTCTTGTGTCCCCTTTGTCATATAACATACTGACTAGTGAAAGGCCTGGATAGAGTGGATGTGGAGAGGATGTTTCCATTAGTAGGAGAGTCCAGGACCAGAGGCCATGGCCTCAGAATTAAAGGACATACCTCAGAAAGGAGATGAGGAGGAATTTCTTTAGTCAGAGGGTGGTGCATCTGACAGGGATTCATTGCCACAGAACGTTGTGGAGGCCAAGTCAATAGATATTTTTAAAGGGGAGATTGCTAGATTCTTAACTAGTACGGGTGTCAGGAGTTATGGGGAGAAGGCAGGAGAATGGGGTTAAGAAGGAAAGATAGATCAGCCATGAGTGAATGGCGCTGTGGATGATGGCCCAATTCTGCTCCTAGAACTTATGTTCCTTGCCTTGAGAAATCAGTAGGAGAGACAAAATGAATTGCAGGTAGTGGAATAAAACGCGCAAAGTACAGGGGTCATTCAGCGGGTCAGGCAACAACATGGATAGGCGATGTTTCGGGTTGGCAACCAATTTGCCCGAAGAAGGGTCCTGACCCAAAATGTCGTTGGTCCATTCCCTCCACTGCTGACCTGCTCAGCTCTTCCAGCAAAGGTGTTTAGACTAAATTAGTAAAATAAGTGACAGAACCGGTAACAAGAACCCATTTCATCAGGTGAGTAAAAACAGAAACAGAAAATATTGTAAATGCTCACCAGGTCAGGCAGCAATTTTGAGGCCTTTGCCAGAACCAGGGAGGGGGAAAAAACAAGTTAGTTGCAAAGGATACAGAAGAGGTTCACCTGGGTGTTACCTGGGCTTGTGGCATAACTGTATGTTGGAGGGAGGGGTTGGATGGGCTGGGACCTTTTTTCTTTGGGGCGTGGGAGACTGAGGGGTGATCTCATTGAGCTGTACACGAGCATGAGTGGCATGGATAACGTGAATGCTCACAGTATGTTTCCCTGGGTCAGCTGCATTTATTTGTGGACAATAGGTACAGGAGTAGGCCATTCGGCCCCTCGAGCCAGCACCGCCATTCAATGTGATCATGGCTGATCATTCACAATCAGTACCCCGTTCCTGCCTTCTCCCCATATCCCCTGACTTCGCTATCTTCAAGAGCTCTATCTAACTCTCTCTTGAAAGCATCCAGAGAATCGGCCTCCACTGCTTTCTGAGGCAGAGAATTCCACAGATTCACAACTCTCTGGGTGAAAAAGTTTCTCCTCACCTCCGTTCTAAATGTCCAACCCCATATTCTTAAACAGGTGGAGGTTGACCCGTGCTGCCAAAAGTATCTTGGATCAGACAGCTTGTGGCTAGGCGGTAGCTTTGTCACCAAGAAGGCAAACAATAGACAATAGGTGCAGGAGTAGGTCATTCGGCCCTTCGAGTGAGCACTGCCATTCAATTTGATCATGGCTGATCATCCACAATCAGTACCCCGTTCCTGCCTTCTCCCCATATCCCTTGACTCCGCTATCTTTAAGAGTCCTATCTAGCTCTCTCTTGAAAGTATCCAGAGAACTGGCCTCCACCACCGGATTCCACAGACTCACAACTCTCAGGGTGAAAAAGTGTTTCCTCATCTCCGTTCTAAATGGCTTACCCCTTATTCTTAAACAGTGGCCCCTGGTTTTGGACTCCCCCAACATTGGGAACATGTTTCCTGCCTCTAGTGTGTCCAAACCCTTAATAATCTAATATGTTTCAATAAGATAGCCTCTCATCCTTCTAAACTCTAGAGTGTACATGCCCAGCCGCTCCATTCTCTCAGCATATGACAGTCCCGCCATCCCGCCAACCCGCCAAAATGTTGTTGGTGCTCTCACATACCACTCTGAACACTGAATTCCCTCAATTCCTCAGCGCTAGTGGAGGAGATTGTAAAAATCAATGAATGTGCACCGTCTGTCTTAACCTCTAGCTTTGTTCCAACCATCTACCTATCAAACCCCCCTCTCACCTATCTGCCAGCTCCCTCACCTTGCCTATAATTGGTTTGAAGAAGGGGCGAGATGGTGACCCAAACTGTCACCTAACCATGTTGTCCAGAGATGCTGCCTGACCCACTGAGTGACTCCACCACTGTGTCCTTTGATGAATGTGCGGGGATGGGTTATCAGTGCTGTGCTCTTGGATCCCACCAGGACAATCCGGACTTCATCGCCACCATGTCTGCCTGCCACCAGCGAGGTGCAGACCTCATCGTGGACGGTGCCATCAAGAACGCCGGCCTGTACATCAAGCTGGGCCAGGGGCTGTGCTCCTTCAATCACCTACTCCCTCCAGAGTACATTAACTCCCTGCGGGTGCTCGAGGACAAGGCCATCAACAGGAGGTACAAGGAGGTACGTCTGGCGATTCCCGCTCAGAGGTAACGCTGGGTAGCACGGGACCCTAGTGGCAACGTCGAGCTGTTGACAGTCCCGCATCAGTTCAGTTTAGTTTGTTGTCACGTGTAGTGAGGTACAGTGAAAAGCTTTTGTTGCGTGCTATCCAGTCAGCAGAAAGACAATACATGATTACAATTGAGCCATTTACAGTGTATAGATACATGATAAAGGAATAACGTTTAGTGCAAGGTAAAGCCAGCAAAGTCCGATCATGGATAGTCCGAGGGTCACCAAAGGAGTAGATAGTAGTTCAACAATGCTCTCTGGTTGTGGTAGGATGATTCAGTTGCCTGATAACAGCTGGGGAAAAACTGTCCCAGAATCGGGAGGTGTGCGTATTCACACTTCTGTAACTTTCGCCTGTTGGAAGAGCGAAGAGGGAGTGGCCAGGGTATGACTCGCCCTTGTTTAGGCTGCTGGCCTTGCCAGAGGCAGCGTGAGGTATAAATGGAGTCAATGGAAGGGAGGTTGGTTTCTGCGTCCACAATTTGCTGTAATTTCTTGCGGTCCCGGATGGAGCTGTTCCCAAGCCAAGCTGTGATGCATCCTGATAAAATGCTGTCTATGGTGCATCTGTAGAAGTTGGTGAGAGTTGTAGGGCACATGCCGAACTTCCTAAGCCTTCTAAGGAAGTCGAGGCGTTGGTGTGCTTCCTTGGTCTTTGCTTCAATATGGGTGGTCCAGGAGAAGTTGTTGGTGATATTGACTCCTAGGAATGTGGAGTTTCAGCCATCTCTACATTGGCACTGTCAAGGCAAACTGGGGTATGTGTACCCCTTCACCTCCTGATGTCGATCACTATCTCCTTTGTCTTGCTGAGAGAAAGGTTGTTGTCTTGTTTGGCCAGTCACTGCTTGCCCGCTGGTAAACAAATCTCCCCCTCAGCTCTGCACCGAGCTCCTACCTCAGTCCTGCAGGTCCCTCAGTGTCAGGGAGTCTCAGCAGAGGAACTACTCACATCTGCTCGGGTTGATGAGCATTTCCCCACCAGGGATTGTGTCTGACCCTGTGACCAACCCTTCTCTGCTCTGCATTTAAGATGGACACCGTTTTATTTATTTGTTTGTTTCGTGCATGAGCCTCCCTTTGGTCTGAACGTGGGCACCGACCTCCTGGTCTGGGTCTGAACCGGGTCAGAGTCTAACTCCGGGCACCAACCTCCTCTAGTCCGGGTCAGGCTCTGACCCTCTGCACTGGCCTCATTTGATCCGGATCTGAGCTTGCACACTGACATCCTCTGGTGCGGATCTGACCCTGGGCACTGACCTCCTCTGGTCTTGGTTTATTGTCACGTGTACTGAGGTACAGCGTGTTGTTGCGTGCTATCCCGTCAGCAGAAAAACTAGACATGATTACAAACGGGACCCGCAAAGTGTACAGATACAGGATAAAGGGAACAATGATCAGTGCAAGATAAAGTCCAGTAAAGTCCGATTAAAGACAGTTCAAACGTCTCCCATGGCGTAGTTAAGAGCTAAGGACCACTCTCTAGTTGGTGATCAGATGTTCAGTTGCCTGATAACAGCGGGGAAGAAACTGTCCCTGAATCTGGAGGCATGTATTTTCACATTCCTGTACCTCTTGTCTGATTGGAGAGGGGACATGGAGTAACCGGGGTGAGACTCGTCCTTGTGTCTGACCCTGAGCAATGGCCACCTCCAGTCTGGGTCTGAACCAGGTCAAGGGCCGACCCCATCTTGGTGAACTCTCCCTCCATACCATTCTCCTGAAGTAGATGTATGTCCAAAATATTCTTCAACCTTCTCTTTTTGATATTGGCAGCTTGATCTCTTGTTCTTTGAAGATTTTAAGAGCACCCCGCAAATGATGTTCAAGCGCTTTGATCCGGAGCCATTTGCAGCGGCCAGTCTCTCTCAAGTCCACAAGGCAGAGCTGCAGGACGGGACACCCGTGGCCGTTAAAGTAAGTCCCTCCACTGCACCCGCGGCCCAGATCCGAGCTCTGGCTCCACGTACCACCCCAATGTTAACACCAAAAAGCAACACACTGCCGACTTCAAATTACCACCTTGACTTGTCCCCGGCTGAATCAATCAGAGAAATATTTACTTGGTTTCCCAGTCGATGTTAAGAATTTGGTCATTAAGGCGCAGGGTGGCATAGCTGGTAGGATGGCTGCCTCGCAGTGCCAGTGACCCGGGTTCAATCCTGACCGGGTGCTGTCTGTCTGTGTCTGTGTGTGTGTGTGGAGTTTGCACGTTCTCCCTGTGACCACATGGGTTTCCTCCGGTTTCCCCCCACATCCTAAAAGACGTGCGGGTTTGTAGGTTAATTGGCCCTCTGTAAATTGCCCCCTAGTGTGTAGGGAGTGGATGAAAAAGTGGGATAGCATCGAACTAGTGTGAACCCGTGATCGATGGTCGGCGTAGACTCGGTGGGCCGAAGGGCCTCTTTCCACGCTGTATCTTTACACTAAAGGTTTCCCACGTGTGGATCTTGCAGCCAGTGCCTCGGCGTGTAGGGAGAGAGTGCGAAAGTGGGCTATCATAGAACTAATGGATGATCAATGGTCAGGGTAGACTTGGTGGGCCAAAGGGAATGTTTCCATGCTGTATCTTTCAAGCAATCAATCAAGAATTAAGTCATGCATTTTAGGACATAAAGTGTTGACCGTGGGGCACGTTCATAGCTCCCTGACAATGGTGACATGGATGGATGGGTAGTGATGGAGACATCCTTGCCCTTATAAGTCACGGCATTGAGTATAAGAAATTGGCATGGTATGCTGCAGCTGTACCAAACATTGGCCAGGCTGCACCTGGAATATTATGTGCGGGCAGGAATCACAGATGCTAGTTTAAACCGAAGATAGACACAAAATGCTGGAGTAACTCAGTGGGATAGGCACATCTCTGGAGAGAAGGAATTTGTAACGTTTTGGGTCGAGAACCTTCTTCAGAGTCCGAAGAAGGGTACTGACCCGAAACGTCACCCATTCCTTCTCTCCAGAGATTCCGCCTGTCCTGCAGAGTTCCCCATCATTTTGTGTCTTTCTTAGAATATTATGTGCAGTTCTGGTCACCACGCTACATGAACAGTGGATGCAGAAGAAATACACCAGGATGTTGCCTGGAATGAAAGGCAGTTGTTTTTTTGTTCTAAAGATACAGCGTGGAAACTAGGTCCTTCGGCCCACCGAGTCCGTGCCGACCAGTGATCCCCGTACACTAACACTATCCTACACGCACTGGGGTCACTTTAAAATGTTACCAAGCCAATTAGCCTGCAAACCTGTACGTCTTTGGAGCGTGGGATGAAACCGGAGCAACGGGGAAAACCCACGCAGGTCACGAGGAGAACGGACAAACTCTGTACCGCCAGCACCCGTAGTCAGGATCGAACCTGGTTCTCCGGCACTGTGAGGCAGCAAGTCTACTGCTGTGCTGCCCGCAGTAGTTATAAGGAGAGATTGGTTTGGTTATTTACTCTCACTGAAGTGTAGGAAGCTGAGGAGTGATCTCGTAATGGTTGATGAAATATTGCGGGGCATAGTCGGGTCTTTCCCTAAGGTGGAGAAATCTAGGACTAGAGGGCACAGCCTTGAGGTGAGAAAAATTTAAAAGGAGTTCTGAGGGGTAACATTTTCACACAGGGTGGGGGGTATATGGAACGAGCTGCCAGAGGAAGTGAGAGAAGTAGGTAGAATTGCAACGTTTAAAAGGCATTTAGACAGGTACTTGGATATGAAGGGGGTAGAGGGATGTAGGCCAAATGGGGGCAAATAGGGCTGGAGCGATGGGTGTAATGGTGGGTATGGTTGAGGGGCTGAAGGGGTCATTTATGTGCTGTATAACTCTAGGTAATCTGCAGCACGATGGCACAACTGGTAGATGCTGCCTCACAGATTCAGAGACTCATCTTCACTCACAACCTCGAGTGAGTCTGTCTGTGTGTGCGTGCGTGCGTGTGTGTGTGTGTGTGTGTGTGGAGTTTGGATGTTCTCCCTGTGACTGCATGGGCTTCTTTCAGATGCTCCAGCTTTGTCTCGTGTTCTAAAGACATGCGGGACAGTAGGTGGGCATAGATAGACATTCAGAACATTTTTCCCCAGGGTGAAAATCCTTCCCCTGTCACCAAAAAACCTGATCCCTCTAGTTCTTGATGACCAGACCCTGGGAAAAAGACTGTGTATTCACACTATCTATTCCCCTCATTAACTTGTATAACCTGTATAAGATCGCCCTTCGGTCCAAGGAATAGAGTCCTAGCCTTCCCAGCCTCTCCCTATAGCTCAGGCCCTCGTGTCCAAGCAACATCCTCGTAAATCTTCTCTGCACTCTTTCCAGCTTGACGACATCCTTCTATGGGCCAGGTGTGGACAGGTAGGACCAGCGTAGACTGGGCTTCTTGGTTGGCATGGACAGGTTGGGCTGAAGGGCCTGTTTCCTTCTGTATGACTCCGAGTCCAAATACAGTGTCAGAGCTGTGGCAGATTTGGTCTAACCAGGGTCTAACCATAAAGCTACCACAAAATCCTCCCTTTTATTTTCTAATTCGTCAGTTACAAAGTGGGATTGGTTTAAGGTTAGTGTAAAGGAGTGCCCGATGGTCAGTACACGATGGGCTAAAGGGCTCTTTTCCACGTTGTGTGTCTGCCGAGTCTGCTTACGTGGAGCCAGTGACTTTAGTGTGATGCTCGAGACAGGTCGGCTGGGCTTTAAATCTGAAGTGTTGGCTCAATTCTTCATGGTGCTGCACTTAAGAGAGTCTTTGCATGTTCAGCAGGCAGCACCAATGTGCCTTGAAGTGACTGCCTGGCAGCTTGGCCAAGGAATAAGTTTGCCCACACTGCCACTGTTTTGTTTTTAACTGATGCTGTAGATTTTTGACACCCATTTGAGAGCATAAAGTGAAAAATCGGACTTCCTACATTACTGCACTGGAGTGGAAAAATACCATGACATCCTGAGGCTCATCTTTTGCCTGGAACTTGGGTAATTGTTAAATAGATCGACGTAGACAAAAATGCTGGAGAAACTCAGCGGGTGCGGCAGCATCTACGGAGCGAAGGAAATAGGCAACGTTTCGTCCCGAAACGTTGCCTATTTCCTTCGCTCCGTAGATGCTGCCGCACCCGCTGAGTTTCTCTAGCATTTTTGTCTACCTTCGATTTTCCAGCATCTGCAGTTCCTTCTTGAACAAATATATCGGCGTTCTTAGAGTTCAATTTGCCTAAGGCAGTGTGAGCTTGCTAGTTAAAGAAGAAAAGCAATCAATTTGGTATTAGTATCAGTTTATTATTGTCACAAGAATTGTCACAAGGTACAGGGAAAAGATTTGCATGGTATTCAATTAGATCGTAATGTACATTCAACGTGGAGCAGCGGTAGAGTTGCTACCTTACAGTGCTTGCAGCACCGGAGACCCGGGTTTGATCCCGACAATGGGTGCTGTGCAATGGGTACGGAGTATGTACGTTCTCCCTATGGCTTGGGTTTGGGTGGCTTGGGTTTTCTCCGAGATCTTCAGTTTCCTCCCACGCTCTAAAGACGTACAGGTATGTAGGTAAATTGGCTGGGTAAATGTAAAAATTGTCCCTCGTGTGTGTAGGATAGTGTTAATATACTGGGATCGCTGGTCGGCCCGGCCCCAGTGGGCTGAAGGGCCCGTTTCCGCGCTGTACCTCTAAAACTAAAACTAAAAACTACAACATATACAAGTACAACAGAGAGTGCAAAGGGGAAAAATACCGGAGTGCAGAATATGGTGTTACAACGTTTTAGAGTTAGTCGCAAGTACAGGATCCTACAATGAGGTTGGATGAAAGATCAGGACAAAATCCAAGTTCATGGCAGGATCGTCAGTCGTCTGATAAGAGTTGGGAACAAACTGTTCCTAAATCTGGCGGTACGTGCTTTCAAGGTTTTAGTATATTCTGTCTGATGGGAAAGGGAAGAAGAGGTAATGACCAGGACGTGAGTGAAACTTGATTACACTGGCAGATGTTAGTTAAAAGTATTCTGATTAAGAAGTACCACTCCAGCTGGATGGATAACCTAGGGCACAAGTTAGTTTAGTTTAGCGATACAGCATGGAAAAGGACCCTTCGGCCCACTGGGTCCGCGCTGACCAAAGTATACTAATTCTATGCTACACGCTAGGGAAAATTTACAGAATTAACCTATAACCCTGCGTGCCTTTGTATGTGGGAGGAAACCCACGCGGTCACAGGGGAAACATGCAAACTCTGTACTGACAGCACGGTACAGAGGGCAGCACGGTTGTACAGTGGTAGAGTTACTACCTTAAAGCCCCAGAGACGTGGGTTCGATCCTGACAACGGGTGCTGTCTGTACAGAGTTTTACGTTTTCCTGTGACCGCGTGGTTGTTTTTCCACGTGCTCTGGATTCCTCGCACACTCCAAATACGTACAGGTTTGTAGGTTAATTAGCTTCTGTAAAATTGTAAATTGTCCTTAGTGTGTAGGATAGTGCTAGTGAAGGGCCTGTCCCACTTGGGCCACCTAATCCGTGAGTTCTGGTAAGTTTGCCCTCGACTCGTACTCGCAGCATGGTCGACACGGGGTTGTAGGTCTTTGTAGCGCTCCTTCATGCTCGAGAGTGGTCCCCGCGTACTCAAGGCCTCAGCTAGGTCGCGGCGGTTTTTTCAATATGTTAAAAAATGCCCGCAAGTAAAAAAAGGTCGCCATGGAAAACATCGCTACTTTTTTTACTCGTAGGTTTAGTCTTGGTAGGTCGTAGTAGGTCAGCATGTTATTGGAAGGTAGTCGTAGATAGTCTTCATCATAGTCGAAGAGGGGTCGAAGGAGATCAAAGGAGGTTGTCTTCACTCTCCACTGTTCGGTGTCCAATGTTCCCGAAGTTAGTCGTAGCTAGTCTTCAACATAGTTGAAGGAGGTCTTCAACATGTCATTTTTTTTCAAACTCTTCTAAACTTGCCAATTAGGTCGCCCAAGTGGGACAGCCCCTTGAGGATTTGCAGTCGGTGCAGACTCAATGGGCCAATGGGCCTGTTTCCATGCTGTGTGTCAAGCCTAAAGCACCTGTGGGCAGGATGGAACCTGTGTCTCTGCCGCTGTAAGGCAGCAAGTCTAGCGCTGCACCACCGTGCCGCCCCACAGTGCAGGTTCTTGCTTCAGACTTGTTTAAATAACCTTCTTTCTCCACCTGCTTTCAGATTCAATTTATCGATCTCCGGGACCGGTTTGATGGAGATATCCTGACCCTTGAGTTCCTCTTGACCATAGTTCAGTTCATGCATCCGAAGTTTGCATTCAGCTGGGTTTTGCAGGTGAGAGTCGCCTTTGTTGCAGAATATTAAGTTGATGCTGATAGGAGACAATGAACTGCAGATGCTGGTTTACATCGAAGATAGGCTCAAAATGCTGGAGTAACTGGTTCTTGAACAGATTGTCATGTTTGTTTAATGTTTTCAAGAGAAAAGTTAGATTTCACTCATAGGGCTAAAGGAATCAAGTGATATGGGGGAAAAAGCAGGAACAGGGTACTGATTTTGGATGATCAGCCATGATCATATTGAATGGTGGTGCTGGCTCGAAGGGCTGAATGGCCTACTCCTGCACCTATTTTCTATGTTTCTATAGCACGGAAACATGTTCCCGGTGTTGGGGGAGTCCAGAACCAGGGGCCACAGTTTAAGAATAAGGAGTAAGCCATTTAGAACGGAGACAAGGAAACACTTTTTCTCAGAGAGAGTGGTGAGTCTGTGGAATTCTCTGCCTCAGAGGGCGGTGGAGGCTGGTTCTCTGGATGCTTTCAAGAGAGAGCTAGATAGGGCTCTTAAAAATAGCGGAGTCAGGGGATATGGGGAGAAGGCAGGAACGGGGTACTGATTGGGGATGATCAGCCATGATCACATTGAATGGCGGTGCTGGCTCGAAGGGCTGAATGGCCTACTCCTGCACCTATTGTCTATTGATACTGGTTTATTATTGTCACATATACCAAGATACTGTGAAAATCTTTTGTTTGCCAGCTATTTAGTCAGATCAAATCATACTGTACATAAATATACACAAGCATAATACCAAGTATAGAATCAAGGTTCGATCCTGACTACGGGTGCTCTCTGTACGGAGTTTGTACGTTCTTCCCGTGATCTCGTGGGTTTTCTCCGGGTGCTCCGGTTTCCTCCTACACTCCAAAGACGTGCAGATTTGTAGGTTAATTGGCTTTGGTAAAAAATAATAAATTGTCCCTCGTGTGTGGGATAGTGGGGATCACTGGTCGGCACGGACTCAGTGGGCCCAAGGGTCTGTACCGGGCTGTATCTTGAAACTAGTATAGTGTTACAACTGTGTTTCATATTCTGTGTCCACAGGACCTGAAGGGAACTCTGGCCCAGGAACTGGACTTTGAGAATGAAGCCCGCAATGCCGAGCGCTGTGCGCAAGATCTCAGTCACTTCAAATTTCTCGTCATTCCCAAGGTGTACTGGAAGCAGACCAGCAAGGTGAGGCTGCAGGAGCTGTGTCCTGATGCCCCTTCATCAGGGCGGCACAGCACCAGAGACCCGGATTCCATCCTGACCTCGGTTGCTGTCTGTGCAGAGTTCACGAGTTCGGCCCATCAAGTCCACTCCGCCTTTCAATCCTGGCTGATCTATTGTTCCCTCTCAACCCCATTCTCCTGCCTTCTCCCCATAACCCCTGACATCCATACCAATCAAAAACCTATCAATCTCCACCTTAAAAAAATATCCGTTGACTTGGCCTCCACAGCCTTCTGTGGCAATGAATTCCACAGATTCATCACCTTCTGACTAAAGAAAGTCCTCATCTTCTCATTTCTGAAGTTCCATTCTTTTATTCTGAGGCTATGGCTCTGGTCCTGGGATCTCCCACCAGTGGAAACATCCTCTCTATCCAGGCCTTTCACTATTCCAGTTTGTAGCTTCTCTCTCTGACCGTGTGGGTTTCCTATGGGTTCCTCCCATATCCCAAAGACATACGGTTATGTAGGTTAATTGTCTTCTGTAAATTGTCCCTAGTGTGTAAGGAGTGGATGAGAATTGTTCCTGGTCCGTAGGGAGTGGATGAGAAAGTGGGATAACATAGAACTAGTGATCGATGGTCACCGTGAACTCAGTGGACTGAAGGGTCTGTTTCCATGCTGTATCTCTCAACTAAATAAAATGAAATCTGGGCTGTAAATGAATATTCATGTTCTAAGATTATCCTGATACTGCATTCTTTTATTTTTCCACCAAACGCACTTGCTGTCTTCACGTACGTGTGGGGTAAGTTTAACTTGGCATTGTGGTTGGCACGGACGTCATGGGCCGAAGGGCCTGTTGCTGTGCTGTTTTCTGTTCTACAGATGATCCCTTGAGCAGTGAATGTCTCTAATCTTATTAATAGTAACCCATCACACTGGCACAGTGCTGCCTCCTCTGTCAATATTGGAAGGTGTGTTGGCTGCAATGCAGCACCAGATCTCACTTCCGGGTTTCCTGAGACGACCAAGATCCTGAGTTACTTTTCTGCAAAATGAGCTAGGAAATGTCAAAGACTAGAGGGCATAGTTTAATTTGGTGATACATCGAGGAAACAGGCCCTTCGATCACCCCCGTACACTAGCAACACCCTACACACTAGGGACAAATTTTTTTTTTCTCACTGAAGCCAAATTAACCTACAAATTAACCTGTATGTCTTTGGGGTGTGGGAGAAAACAGGAGCACCCGGAGAAACCCCATGCGCTCAGCAGGAGCACATACAAGCTCCGTACAGACAGCACCCGCAGTCAGGTTCAAATCCAGGTCTCTGGCGCTGTGCGGCAGCAACTCTGCGGCTGTGCCCTGCAATGCCGCCCAAAGCTTTAAAGTGAGGGGGGGACAAAGTTATAAGAGAATGTGAGGGGCAGGTTTTTTTATTTTACAGAGTGTGGTGGATACAGAGAGTGAGGCTACAAGATAAGTACATGAATATACAGGGAATGGAGGGATATGGATCAGATGCAGGCAGAAGAGAATCATTTAACTTGGCATCAGGTTCGGCACAGACAGGTCCTGTTCCTGTGCTGAACTGTTCTATGTGCTCAGGACTGGGAAAATGAAGAACTATACTGGTTTTAAGGAAGTGAGAAAGGGAGAAGAGGAGGGGGGATTAGCAATGATTGGGATATCCCAGTACTGGAGACATTAATCCCCTTGGCCCTGCGTTCTGCCTTCCTCGCCCCTTACACTCTGAGAGTTCCCGCTCTGTGAATCATCAGCATCAGTCACTGAAATAGGTTCTTAGGTCCAACTTGCCCATGCCGACCAAGATGCCCCATCCAAGCTAGCCCCAAATACCCATTGTAGACCCAAATCGCCCTAAACCTTCCCCATCCATGTACCTGTCCAAGTGTCTGTTAAATGTTGTCATTATACACAAGCTACTTGCAGCATCTGGGCACAGTTGTGGCCCTCGGGATGTACAGAGAGTATTAGGTTTCCCTCTGCCTGATCTGTGCGCGCGTTCCCTTTCAGCGGATCCTGACCGCCGATTACTGTGAGGGCTGCAAGGTCACCGACATCGAGGACATCAAGCGTCGGGGCGTGACGGTGAAAGATGTAAGTACACACAAGGTGCCGTGCGGGCAGTTTCATTCCCATCTGTCTGGCGACCGTGTCAGGGGTATCAGTCACCTCTGCACATGACCCCAGGTAGGGTGTTAGACGGTGGGTGGAAGGGAGGGGAGGGTTACAGGTCAGTGCCCAATACATTCTGAGGGGGTTTGTCAGATCAGGACGGGTCGTGACTCTGCAAGGTTATATTTTTAGTTTGTTGTCACGTGTACCGTGATACAGTGAAAATCATTTGTTGCCTGCTAACCAGTCAGTGGAAAGATAAAACATGATTACATTCACAGTGTACACTCATGTTTGAATTTTGTTTAAAGCTTATATTGGTATTGGTTTATTATTGACCGGTGCACTGAGATAGAGTGGAAAACCTTTGTTTCATGTGCTATCCAGTCATATCAGAATATAGGTGGGTATAATCCGGTCATATAGAAGTACACTTGGTTGTGCAAAATGAGGAAGAAAACTGTGCAGAATATAGTGTTACAACTGCAGAGAAAGTGCAGATTTTTTTTTAAAGTTGCACGGGCCACAACGTGGTAGATGGGAAGATCAGAAATTCATCCTTTCCTTGTACAGGAAAGGAGTACAGTAGTCGGAAGCCGTTTTTGAATGTGGTGATACATGCTTTGCGTCTTCCCAGAGGGTGAGAGGAGAGAGAAATGACCAAGATGTGATGGTTCTTCATTATGTTGGTTGCTTTCATGAGACCATATGAAGTGTGGATGGAGTCGATGGTGGGGAGGCTGGTCTGTGTGATAGATTGGGCTACGTCCACAACTCTCCGAAATTTCATTTGATCTTGGGCAGAGCTGTTGCCAATCCAACCTGTTATGTATCCCAATAGGATGCTTTTTTTATGGTGCATCTTTAGAAATTGGTAAGAGCCATTGAAGGCATGCTGAATTTCCTTTGTCTTTTGAGGATATAGCAGCGTTGGTGTGTCTTATTGGCCATAGTGTCAATGTGATTGTTCCAGGACAAATTGGTGGTGATATTCACAGCAGTACCTGATGCTTACGACCACTTCAGCTCCTTAAGTCAATAACTAGCTCCATCGATTTGCTGGCATTGCGGGAGAGGTTGTTGCTTTATGGGCCTGTCCCACTTGGGCGACCTAATCCGCGAGTTCTGGCGAGTTTGCCCTCGACTCATACTCGCAGCATGGTCGACACAAGGTCGTAGGAGGTCTTCGTAACTCTCCTTCATGCTCAAGAGTGGTCTCTGCATACTCGAGGCCTCAGCTAGGTCGCGGCGTTTTTTTTCAATATGTAAAAAAATCCCCGCTAGTAAAAAAAGGTCTCCATGGAAAAAATCGATACTTTTTTACTCGTAGGTTTAGTCGTAGTAGGTCGGCATGTTAGTCTTGGGTAATCGAGGGTAGTCGAATGTAGTCGTAGATAGTCTTCGTCATAGTCGAAGGGAGGTCGAAGGAGGTCGTCTTCACTCTCCACTATTCGGTGTCCAATTTTCCCGAATTTAGTCATAGCTCATCGTAGCTAGTCTTCAACATAGTTGAAGGAGGTCTTCAACATGTCATTTTTTCAAATTCTTCTAAACTCGCCAATTAGGTCGCCCAAGTGGGACAGCCCCTTTACTTTAAAGATACTTTCCTTTCGAGATACAGCACGGAAACAGGCCCTTCGGCCCAGAGTCCGTGCCGAACAGCGATCACCCCGCAAGCTAACACTACCCTACACAGCAGGGACAATTTTACCAAATCCAATTAACCTACAAAACTTCACGTCTTTGGAGTGTGGGTGTAAACCGGAGCGTCCAGAGAAACCCATGCGGTCACAGGGAGAATGTACAAACTCTACCTACAGCATTGGCACCATGTTGCCGAGCTCTCCATCTCTGGCTTCTTGACTGTCCAGTCCCTGCAGCCATCACACTGAGCCTTGTGCGTATTTAACACATCTGGTTGTGGAAGACAATACTAGAACACCTTTGGTCTGGTAAGTGCATTACAACACAGCAGGGAGGCCTTCAGGCCTGCAGTCGTTCAGTATTGGCATCCAATTATCAGCTTGAATGTGTTACATTCATGCCCAATGCCAGGATACTTCTTGCAATGCCCAAAAAGACATTGATGTTCAAGGGTGAAGGATCTTGACTGATGATGGAAGCGAGGTCACTGATGAAGCAGATGAAGATGTTTGGGGCCTAGTACACAGGCCCTGACAATTGCCTCACAATTCATTCCTCTAAATTCCAGACTATGGGTCCAGACAGCTCATTCTTTGTCATAGGACTAATCCATATCTCAGGGCCATCTCTGCACTCCCTCGAGCGCACGACACCACGCGCGGCGGCATGGCGGCGCAGCGGTAGAGCTGCTGCCTCACAGCGCCCGTGGCCCGGGTTTGACCCTGACAACGGGTGCTCTCCATACGGAGTTTGTACATTCTCCCTGTGACTGTGTTGGTTTTCTCTGGGTGCTCCGGTTTCCTCCTGCACTCCAAAGACATACAGGTTTGCTGGTTAATTGTGTTTGGTAAAGATTATAAATTGTCCCTGGTGTGCAGGTTAGTGTTAGTGTGTGGGGTGATCGTTGGTCAGCACGGACTTGATGGGCCAAAGGGCCAGTTTATGCGCTGTATCTCTAAACTAAACTAAACTTAACTAAAAGACTACTCTTTCCTAGGTAGGGAGTCAAGACCTGCGCAGTGCAATCTAAGTATGGGGCTCTGCCACTCTTTTGCTAAAGACACCACAAGAGGCTGGTAGTGGTTTATTATTATCGCACGCATGGAGATATTGTGCAAATAATCATACTATACATGAGTACAATCAAGCCATACGCAAGTGTAACAGATAATGCAAAGAGAAAAATACCATTGTGCAGAACAGATCGTTATAGGATTATAGTTATAAAGAAAGTGCATATTTTAAAGTGCAATAAGATAGGTTGGAAGATTGGAACTACACCCTAGCTTATGGAGGGACAGTTCTGTAGTCTGATAACAGTGGGAAGAAGCTGTAGAAGCAAAGAACTGAAGATGCTGGTTAATACACAAAAGGTAACTCAGCAGGTCAGGCAGCAACTCGGACAAAACGTGGATAGGTGTCGTTAGATGTCGAGACTCTTCTTCAGAAGAAGAATCTCTTAAGGGAAGCTGTTCCTGAATCTGGTATCTTTGCCAAACGCAGCAACTGGGGCAAGTGTCTCCGCACTGACTCAAGGGCCGCTGGGGAGAGGACATTTATGGCATGCCATTGATGGAGAAAGACTGAACACCTTGCAGCGCTTGCTACGCCAGAGACCCAGGTTCGATCCCGACTACGGGTGCTGTCTGTACGGAATTTGTACGTTCTCCCCGTGACCTGCGTGGGTTTTCTCCGAGATCTTCGGTTTCCTCCCACACTCCAAAGACGTACAGGTTTGTAGGCTAATTGGCTTGGTATGTTTAAATTGTCCCTAGCGTGCGTAGGATAGTGTTAGTGTGCGGACTCGGTGGGCCAAAGGGCCTGTTTCTGTGCTGTACCTTTAAACTAAACTTTAATTGGTACCTTGGTTGCTTTTGGTGTTAGATGGTGATAATGGCTGTGGGGGAAGGTTTGGGTCCCTCTATGGCTCCTGGTGTGACTCCAGTACCTGTGTGATTGCCATCAGTGCCCTGTTCTGGTGTGGGGTGGTGCATCTGGAAGTATGGGACCACTGGCTGACCATCTCTCTCCTTGCCTCCACCCTGTCCTCAGGTAGCGGATAAGCTGGTGAGGACTTTCGCAGAGCAAATATTTTTCACCGGCTTCATCCACGCAGACCCCCACCCTGGCAACGGTAAGACCCAGTGCGGGTTACTCCCTCAGTGAGGTATCGGAAAGAGTTGCAACTCTGGTACAGTTTACCGCCTCGTTATGCCAGTTTGAGTAATAGAAATCCGCCCTGACCAATTCATAAATTAAATTTGCTCTTACAGAATATTTGTGGAGAAAAACACACTATATATAGAGAAGTGAAGTATTTTACCAAGGACAATGAGTGCGGGCTGCCAGGAAGGTTACTAAAGGGCTCTGCTTTGGAAACTGACAAGGCAATCTCTTCTATTATATACTTGTACAGTGATCCTTTATCAGACAACGTAACATCGATTTCTAGTTTATTTAGCCCTCTGCCAAATCTCCATGTACACACCTGGCCTCATCCCACCTCCCCACGGACTGAACGTGGCCAGAGTTCTTTCCTTTCACCCTACCAGCACGGTGGCGCAGCGGTAGAGTTGCTGCCTTGCAGCGCCGGAGACCCGGTTTCGATCCCGACTACGGCTGCTGTCTGTACGGAGCTTGTATGTTCTCCCCGTGACCACATGGGTTTTCTCCCGAGATTTTCGGTTTCCTCCCACATTCCAAAGACGTACAGGTTTGTAGGTTAATTGGCTTGGGTTTGTATACTTGTTATAAGTGTAAATTGTCCCTAGTGTGTGTAGGCGTGTGTTAATGTGCGGGGATCGCTGGTCGGCGTGGACTCGGTGGGCCGAAGGGCCTGTTTCCGTGCTGTATCTCTAAACTAAACATCATTCTTTGACATTTCCGCCATTTTCACCCAATCTCAACACCAGTCTCATCTTCCCACTTTGCTTCCAGCAGGGATCACTCTCTCCATGGCTCCATGCTTTGCTTGTCCCTCCCCACTCATCTCTTCCCCTCCGCAGGCACTTTCCCCTGCAGTCGCAGAAGGGGTTACACCTTTTCCTGCACCTCCTCTGTCTGTGAACTCTACTGCATGCTGCAGAAGTGCCAAGGAATCTCTTAACACACTGCTCAGGCAGACATGCAGGGGCTGAATATAGACACAAAATGCTGGAGTAACTCAGTGGGTCAGGCAGCATCTCTGGAGTAAAGGGATGGGTGACATTTGGGTCATTTCAGACTCCACCCTGGGACTGACCCAGGGAAGGAGTTTCTTGTTTCAATCCATTCTTCAGACAGCTTTATCTAATACCCTCACCTCCTCAGCTTTTATTTTGTTATTTCCCTTATTGTTTGCAGTGTTGGTGAGAAAAGGGCCGGATGGAAAGGCAGAACTGGTGCTCCTGGACCATGGACTGTATGAAATCCTGAGTGTAAAGTAAGTGTTCTTCTTTCGCGAACACAGTGAAATCCTAATAATGTGTCCATCCTCTCATCACAGCCCTGTGGGACATACAACAGTCCAGGCAGCACGAAAGGATGCAAAGTGTTGGAGTAATTCAGCGGGTCAGGCAGCATCTCTGGAGATCATGGAAAGGTGACGCTTCGGGTCGGGACCTTTCTTCAGACGAAGAAATTTTAATGAGAGTCTGAAGAAGTGTCCCGACCAAGATGTTACCTATCCATGTTCTCCAGAGATGTCACCGACCTGCGGTTACTCCAGTACTCCGTCTTCTTTTGTATACCAGCATCTGCAGTTCCTTTTTTCTTTATAACAGTACAGCACGGACAGACTCTTCGGCCCACGATGTCTGCACTGGATATGATGCCAAGACCAATTCATATCTGCCATATCCCTCCGTTTCCTGAATATCCATTTGCCTATTTAAAAATGGCTTAAATGCCACTATGGTATCTGCCACCACCATCAGCCCTAACAGTGGGATCCAGGCACCCACCACCTTTGTAGGGGTATAGGTTTATTACTGTCACGTGTACCGAAGTGCAGTGAAAGGTTTTTTTGCATGCCATCGAAACATCAGATAATACTGTGCATAAATACAATCAAGCCAAGCTCTTGTATAATAGATAGAACAAAGGGGAAGATACAGAGTGCAGAATATAGTTCTCGGCATTGTAGCGCACCAGTTCCACAGACAAATGGGGTAGAGGTGAATCGGACAGTACCCTAGCTTATGGAAGGACCGCCCAGAAGCCTGATAACGGAGGGGAAGAAGCTGTTCCTGAGTCTGGTGGTGTGCGCTTTCAAGCTTCTGTACCGTCTGCCTGACGGGAGGAGGAATGACCGAGATGGGAGAGGCCTTTGATTATGTTGCCTGCTTTCTCGAGGCAGCATGAACAGCAGAGCCCAACACCAGTGTTTAATGCAGCAGGGTGGAAATGTCAGGCCAAAGGACACAGCTTTCAGGTGAATGGGGCAACGTTTAAAAAAGTACGAGACAAGTGTTTTACACAGTGCCTGGAATGAGCTGCCAGGGGTGGTGGTGGAGGCAGACATGTTAGTGGCATTTAAGAGGCTGCTTTTAGATAGCTACATGGATATGCAGGGAATGAAAGGATATGAATCACACGCAGATAGAAGACATCAGTTTAACTTCTAATCATGATTGGCTCAGGTGGTGACCCGTCTCCTCGAAACAGTGTTCCATGTGGTGCCGCGGTGAGGCTGGAATATCCTGCAGCGCCCGCCCTTGGGAGTCAGAGCTGATCTAAGAGTTTCCCAGTGAATGGCAGGTCCTTGGCGAGTGTTATGGAGCAGATGGATCTAGGAGTACAGGTCCAGTTTCCCCAAAGTGGCGTCACAGGTAGGATAGGTTGGTCATCTGGTCAGAGCGACTTCAGGTACATTGACCTTCATCGGTCAGGGTACTCAGTATAAAAGTTGGGATGTGGTGTTACAGTTGTACAAGACGTTGGTGAGGCCGCATTTGGAGTATTGTGTTCAGTTTTGGTCACCTTGCTGTGGGAAGGATGTTATTTAACTGGAAAGGATGAGAGAGGATTTACGAGGATGTTGCTAAGACTCGAGGGCCCTGAATTATAGGGAGAGGTTGGCCTTGGAGCGCAGGAGGCTGAGGGATGGTGAGCTTATAGATGGCTTGTAAAATCATGAGGGGAATTGACAGGGTGAATGCACTGAGTCTTTTTCCCCAAGGGTAGGGGGATCGAGAACCAGAGGGCATAGGTTTAGACAATAGACAATAGGTGCAGGAGCAGGCCATTCGGCACTTCGAGCCATTTAATGTGATCATGGCTGATCTTCCCCAATCAGTACCCCGTTCCTACCTCCTCCCCATATCCCCTGACTCCGCTATCTTTAAGAGCCCTATCTAGCTCTCTCTTGAAAGCATCCAGAGAACCTGCCTCCACCGCCCTCTGAGGCAGAGAATTCCACAGACTCACCACTCTCTGTGAGAAAAAGTGTTTCCTCGTCTCAGTTCTAAATGGCTTACCCCTTATTCTTAAACTGTGGCCCCTGGTTCTGGACTCCCCCAACATCGGGAACATGTTTCCTGCCTCTAGTGTGTCCAAACCCTTAACAATCTTATATGTTTAAGGTGAGAAGTAAGATTTCCAATCCAGGCAATTGGGGGGCAACTTTACCGCGCAGAGGGTGGTGGGTACATGGAACAAGTTGCCAGAGAAGGTAGCTGAGGCAAGCACAATAACATTTAAAAGACGTTTAAGAAGGAACTGCAGATGCTGGAAAATCGAAGGCACACAAAAAAGCTGGAGAAACTCAGCGGGTGCAGCAGCATCTATGGAGCGAAGGAAATAGGCAACGTTTCGGGCCGGCCCGAAACGTTGCCTATTTCCTTCGCTCCATAGATGCTGCTGCACCCGCTGAGTTTCTCCAGCTTTTTTGTGTGCCTAACATTTAAAAGACACTTGGAGAGGTACATGAATCAAAGAGCAGGGGTTGGGGCATCTTGGTTGACATGGGCTAAGTTGGGCCGAAGGGCCTATTTTTGTGACGTATGATTCTATGCTCTGTGTCCCACCCTGTGCTGGTGAGCTGGGGGAGGGAGAGACCATGGTTTATCGCGACCCTTGACGGTACCCGCAGGCCACTCATTGCTGCGTTTGCTCCTAGGGATCGAGTGAGCCTGTGCAAACTCTGGCGTTCCATCATCCTCCTCAATAAAGTGGCAATGCAGAAATACGCCAACGAGCTGGGAGTTAAAGGTGAGGCCCAGGACCGCATCTTTGCTCTTTGTGAACTGCTTCTCTGACCTGGCGGTGGGTGTTATAGAGTCTCACAGCACGGAAACAGGTCCTTCGGCCCAACTCGTCCATGCTGTCCGAGATGTCACATCTAAGCTCCAATGTTTGGCCCATTTCCTTCTAAATCTTTCCAATGTCACAGAGCGAGGAAACAGGCCCTTTGTGTAGGAAGGAACAGCAGATGATGGTTTACACCCAAGGTAGACACATAATTCTAGAGTAACTCAGCGGGACAGGCATCATCCCTGGATAGAAGGAATGGGCAATGCTTTGGGTCAGTCTAAAGACCAGAGGAAGACTTAGACTGAGACTCAGTCTGAAGAAGGGTCTTGACACAAAATGTCACCCATTTCTATCCAAACCGGCCCTTTGGCCCAACTTGACCGAGGTATCTTCCTGAGCTAGACCCCCATTTGGCTTGTATCCATTTTTTAACAGAAGAAGGTGTATATATAGGAAATGAGCTGGAGGTGGAAGTTGAGAGAGGTGCAATGAACATGTTTAACAGGCAATAGGAATGGGAAAAGTTTAGAGGCATCTAGGCAAAAATGGGACTCGCGTCGATGGGTCATATTGGTTGGGCTGAAGGGCCTGTTTCTTCTCTCTATGATTCCCTACTCCTGACAGCCTTGCCAGGTCACCCCTCAGCCTCCGAGACTCCTGGGGAAAAGACCCAGCCGATCCAACCTCTAGTCACGGCTCCTGGAAGGGGTGGAAAATAGATCAAAAATCCATGGCAGGGCCAGATGTCAGTCTGAAGAGCCTATTTCCTTGCTGTATGATTCACTGGATGTCTCTGAACCTTTCCTAGTACCTGTCCAAATGTCTTTTAAATGTTATAATACCTCCCTCCTCTGGCAGCTCATTTCACGTACCCACCACACTCTGTGTGAAAAGAGTTACCTCTCAGGTTCCTATTACATCTTTCTCCTGTCTGCTTAAACCTATTGACTCCCCTACCCTTCCAGATATCAGTCCAAATGTCTTTTAAAAGTCTTAATAACATTTGCTTCTTGCAGCCTGTTCCAGATACGACTGAACATCTGAGTGAATGTGCTGTGGGTCTTTGTTGATATTGGCTGCCTGTTTGGGACTGATCATCCCTCTGATGGTGGGGAGGGCAGTGTCGTCAAGTGTTTCATTGTCACATGTACTGAGACGGAACAACATTTTTGCTTACAGCAGCATGTCCTGTAAACACATTCGATAACATAATAAAAACACAGATTTGTAATTTAAGAAAATGAATAATAGTCCACTTGTCCACCGCGCTGTCAATGGTCAGGAAGGGATGGGGTCTTAAAAGGGTCCTGACCTGAAATATCGCCTATCCCTGTTCTCCAGGGATGCTGCCTGTCGTGCTGTGCTACTCCTGAACTTTGTGTCTTCATGTGTAAACTAACAGTTGCTGGTGACCAGCGGGGGCTGGATATCGAGCGGTGGACGGGGACTTAGCTGTAACCTCCTCCGTCCCTCTCCCACAGACTACTTCCTGTTCTGTGAGATCCTGATGCAGAGGCCCATCAACCTGAAGGAGACGGCGTTCCACTTGGCCAACATCCTGACGCATGAGGAACGGGCCTACATGCAGGACATGGCCAACATCCACTTTGACCGCATCATCCAGGTGCTGAAGGACCTGCCGCGGCCTATGCTGCTGGTCTTCCGCAACATCAACACTGTGCGCAGCATCAACACCAGCCTGGGCTCTCCTGTCGACCGCTACGTCCTGATGGCCAGGAGGTAGGAAGGGGCCGTCGTGGGCCGTCGCTCTGTTAACGCCCGCCCACTCCAACGCGAGGGGTCTCCACTTACCCCGCTGGCTGCCCCTCCCTGTGGACCGCTTCCTGGGTTATCCGCGGACGGTGGTCTGTCGCACCTAGACCTGGGGCTGATGTACTGCCTGGCTCCAAGTGTGACCAATCTATTTTATCACCACTCCCCTAGCTTGCTGAGCTAAACTTTCACCAGACCGACCTCTGGTACTGCTGTTGTTTTCCAATTTATTTTTTATTCCCTTCGGCAGCTGTTCTCTGCTAATCTGACCTTGAAGTTAGTAGTTTAGTTGGACACTGGAGCTGTGCTATTTTGAACCAAATCCGTCCTGATTTAAAGGTTTGAATTATCACACTGCTCTTAAGATCAGAGGCTGTGTCCTGGTGGAGATTGGCATGGGCAGACACTGTGTGATGCAAATGCTACTGCCTGCTGTGCAGTCGATAGTAATGGTCGGTTACACACGGTGGGTAGGTTATCCATATTTATCCTGTTCAGTGTTATTGTTATTGGCTGAGTTTACCTGATGCTCGCTCTGGGGGGGTTGTTCGTTTCTATGCTATGCTCCTGCTCGGTTAGTTCAGGCGATAACCAGAACCTGTCAGAGCTGACAGCTCCCACCCTCTCTTTCCTTGCAGTGCGGTCCAAGGCGGGAGCCTGTTCACCAGCAAGCACCAGCGAGGGTTTTGGGCTCTGGGGCCTCTCACCTGGATGAAGATTAAGTGGTCACGGATCCAATTTGAGATCAGCCTCAGGTATGCAGAGATGCCACGTGAACAAACTGCACTGTGGCGCAGCGGTTGATTCATTGCCTTACAGGGCCGCGGCGCTGGGTTCGATCCTATCTACAGATGTTGTCTGTACGGAGTTTGTATGTTCTCCCCATGACCATATGGGATTTCTCTGCCTTCCTCCTTCACCCTGAAGACATACAGGTTTGTAGATGAATTGACTTTGATGGAATTGTAAAATTGCCCCTAGTGTTGATTGACTGCTGGTCCACCCAGTTTGGTGGGCCGAAGAGCCTGCTTCCACACCCTATCTCTAAAGCAAAGGCAGCAACACAGGTTCTTTTCACAGCTGTATTAGCAGGTTGAACGTTATAGAGAGAGGTTGGATAGGCCAGGACATTCTCTGAAACTAGGAGGCTGAGGTGTACAAGAAGATGAAGGACATGGAACGGACATAGTCCTATCTCCCAGGGTTTCTAAAACTAGCGGGTATAGTAAGAGGGGAGCGATTTGAAAGTGTCACAGGGCAGCTTTTTTTTACTAATCTATCTCTGGAACAAGTTGCAGGAGGAAGCTAGAAAAGTAGATAAATTTGGATTTTCACGATAAATAAATAGGACGGGTTTAAAGATCCATGGGCCAAGTGGGACTAGCCCTGAATGCCCAGTTGGTCGCCATGGATGTGGTGGGCAGAAGGGCCTGTTTCCTTGCTGGTTCAGCAATTACAAGGTAAGGGGACCTGAGTTATGGGGAGAAGTTGGCAGGCTAGGACTTTACTTCTTGGAGAGCAGGAGGCTGAGGAGTAATCTTATACAATCATGTGAGGAATAGAGGGGATGAAAGTAGTCTTTTTCCCCACGATAGGAGAATCAAGAACTAGAAGATTTGGATGTAGGTTTATGGTGAGGGGAAAGATTTAATACAAAGCTGCGGGGCAACTTTTTCAGAGGGTGGTGGGTATATGGCATGAGCTGCCAGAGGATGATGCAATTTAAAAAGATATTTGGATGAGAAGACACAAGGAACTGCAGATGCTGCTTTACAAAAAACAAACAAGCAGGTATGTGGATAGGAAAGTTTAGAGATATGGGACAAATGGGAGCAGCTTGGAGGACTTGGGTGGTGTGATAGTGTTAGAAGGGTTCTCCGGAGGGCTGGAGTTGAATGCCGTGTTTAGTGACTGCTTTGTTTCTGTTGCAGGTGCGAGAGCCTAATGATGAGAGCCGTGGCTGTCGTCTTCCGTCTGTTTGTCTACTTCGGTCTGGTGCCACCTGACGAGGACCTGTATAACTACCTGGTGCAGTAGTGGCCTGGGCTCCCTCCCATCAACCTCGGCTGTGGGAGAATGCACTGAGGAAACCTATTCCTTTCTTACCTCATGAAGTGGAATGGAGTGTGAAACACGACGCACCTCCTATCCCAGACAGCAAACACACTAAGGGCTGTGAACACCCTCACGGCTGGTGAGCACAATGCTGCTGTGTATTATGCACGGGTGCTGGCGCTCCCCATTAAACCAGGCGTTTCCTTCTCCCCACATGGACATGTTCAGCTCCCTGGACCCTGCAGGTTGAGCACTTGTACTGCGCCTGATAACATTACACACTGGATGTCGTGAAATGCAAAAACAAGGAGCATCGAGCTCCATCTGAGGATTGAACATTTTGCTGTCAAAGCTCACTTTTACCCTCCCCTCCCCCCCCCCCAGTTCTCCACTCCCAAAGGAGACCTCTTATCCATAAAAGTGGCAAAGAACAGAGCGTGGCCCAGTGGACCTCAACCCCTGAAAGTATTAACTCTCATCATGCTACGGAATTGTATTTTGTGTAACTGTTTTATTGCTGGTATTTTAAGTAAAGTTGTTTACCTGAAACTCACTCTTGTGTATAGTTTCACTGTGTAGTCTCAAGCTGAGCTGGAGGTAATCGAATGGCCCTGAAGCATATTCCACAGCTTATCAGTAACCCATCCATCACTCTGGCTCCTTGCTTCCCTGAGAAAGCCAAACTCCATGCATCTCATCTTGAATGTGTGGGCTGAAGGGCCTATTACCATGTTCATATAATGAACCATCGCTCATTGTTGTGTGAACATAATTCTAACCTTCACCTCAAGGGCTGACTTATCTAAACAGATAACTAGGTTGAATATAGGAGGGAAGTCCTTATGTTTATGGCTACTTATCTGTGGTTGAGGAAGAATGATGAAAATGGGCCAGATTAAAAAACAACATTTTTTTTCCATTTTGCAATACAAAATATTTTAAATGTGAAAAACATACAAATGCATTCAATCTAACCCATATTAACAAATCACGTCCTAAAATCTGCCCCAGACCATCTGTGGCTCAGTGTTCAGTCACAACAGACAGAACCTTCAGTCTCCAGCGTTACCTCTCAAGTCCACTTGCTGAACATTAGAGAGCACAGGCACTGTTGCAAGGTTTAAAACGACCCGCAAAGTCCCTCGATCTTCTGTCTGGCCCGCATCAGAAGTGGCCAGTGACCCGATCAATCTCCAGCACATCTTCCAAGATCTGAAAGACACAGGTGGTTGGAAGAATGTAAGACCTTGACTGCAGCTGGGAGTCCAGGGGTAGCAAAGGTTCTCAATTCCCAGTCGGACTAGTTAATTGTAGGTCACCGGGCAAGCTCAGAGCGATGGGGGGTGGAGAGCCTGGATTGACCCACTGGGAGAGGGTCCACTACAAGAAGGTGGATCTGATTCAGTAACCGCCAGACACAACGTGTGTAGGGAGGAGCTGCGGATGCTGATTTAAACTGAAGACAGACACTAAAGGCTGGAGTAACTCAGCGGCTCAGGCAGCATCTCTGGAGAAAAGGAATAGGTGGCGCTTCGGGTCGAGAAGTGTCTAGACCCAAAACATTTCCTTTTCTCCAGAGAGGCTGCCTGACCCGCTGAGTTACTCCAGCTTTTAGTGTCCGTCTCTGCTAGACACAACTGTGTACTTGTCACCATTACCTCCCTGCTCCTCCGTCGCTGATGGCCACACTCTCACTCTCCCCCCCACCCCCATGTCTGTGGGGCACTTTACCCAGAACCGAACGTGATTGTGCCCATTAACCCCATGGCCGGCGGCTCCTCACCATATCCGGCGTTGTGCCGATCTTCTTGGCCAGCTCGCTGCGCTCCATGGTGCTGAGGTACAGGAACTTGTTGAGCAGCTCACCGTCCAGGATGTTCCGTACGGCGTTCTGCAAGGCCCGTCGGTCACAGTGCAACATCCTACAGCACAGGAGGGAGGAGGCAGAGGATGCCATTAGAACCGTCAAACAACGGAGGGTGTGTGCTCGTGTCTTTCTCTCCAGCCCGAGCCACCATCCTGCCTGGCACTTCAAGTGGCCCACGGCCCCATACTCCCTCACTGTACCTCTGCCTCCATCATCAACCCTGGCAGCACGTTCCATGCACCCACCACCTCTCCTTCACCGCACATCTCCTTAAAGCATTTCCTGGGAAAAAGGTTCGGTCTAGTCCATCCATGCCTCTCACCATTTAGAAACAGAAAATAGGTGCAGGAGTAGGCCATTCGGCCCTTCGAGCCTGCACCGCCATTCAATATGATCATGGCTGATCATCCAACTCAGTATCCTGTACCTGCCTTCTCTCCATACCCCCTGATCCCTTTAGCCACAAGGGCCACATCTAACTCCCTCTTAAATATAGCCAATGAACTGGCCTCAACTACCTTCTGTGGCAGAGAGTTCCAGAGATTCACCACTCTGTGAAAAATGTTTTTCTCATCTCGGTCCTAAAGGATTTCCCCTTTATCCTTAAACTGTGACCCCTTGTCCTGGTCTCTGATCAGATCTCTCCGACACTCCAGCGAAAACAATCCCAGTCTGTCCAATCTCTCCCTGTAGCCGATACTCTGTAATCCAGGCAGCATGCCAGTTAAACCTCTTCTGCTCCCTCTCCAAAACCTCCACATCCTTTCTGTAATGGGGTGACGCAATACTCCACAACTGTGGCCTAACCACAGTTGTATAAAGCTGTAACACGACTTCCTGACTCTTATACGCAATGCTCCTGCTGGCAAACTTTGCCTGTGTGAAAATGTCCAAGCAGACAATTTCCCCCAAAGACAATTAGGGACGGCTAATAAATGCCACCAAGAATTTCTTAATTTTTTTTTTTTAATTAACCATTCGTTATACACAGTAAAGGGTCGGGTTAATCAAGTTGTGTAAATTCAGTGTGTGCTTGTTTGAGTATTACAAGTAGCTTGGAGTCAGCAGGTCTGTTTCTCCTGCTATCATTCTGTTTACAACAAACTGCAGACATCCACTCTGAATGAACTATACGCGCTGTGATATCACTATCTGCGTGTAGTGTATAACAACTGTCGGGATAATTACACCAGGACCCTGGATTCAGGGCAAGTCCTTTGTCACTGTCCTTCCTGCAGCATAAATACATTCACAAGTGATTAGAAGACCCCGATAATGTCATAAAACCAACTGCAGCTGAAAGAAGCAAGGACTAAACTAGTCCGTTAATCTAATGATTCTACAATAAACAAGGCAATCTCACTTAAACCACTTGTCTGTGTAAGAAAAGGCCAATCCCCATTACTGCTTGCAGATTAGTGTGGTTCAGTCTAACCAGTACCTCAGCTGGTAACAAGAGGGCAGTTCAACTTGTGATGTGCTCATGATAGGACGTGTTGATGAAGTCAATTTGAAAAGGCAAGTTGTCAGAGAACTGCTCACTATGGGCTGAGAGAGACCACTAATTGATTGAAAGATACAGCATGGAAACAGGCCTTTCCGCCCAGCGATCCAATGTCAACCATCAATTTCCCGTAGACACTAGTTCTCCGTTGTCTCACTTGAACATCCACTACATATAGAAGGCAATTAACCTGCAAACCTGCACGTCTTTGGGAGATACACAGAACCGTAGATGGCGGTTCACAGACAAAGACTGGATTAGCTCAGCTGGCCAGGCAGTGTCTTTGAGATGCGGGAGGAAACTGGAGCCCCTGGAGGTACCCCACGCAGTCACAGGGAGAATGTGCAAACTTCACACAGCACCCGAGGTCAGGATGGAACCTGGGTCTCCGTCACTGTGATATAGTGGCTCTGCCAGCTCATAAGTTCCGAAGACATAGGAGCAGAATTAGGCCATTCGGCCCATTGAGTCTGCTCCACCATTCGATCATGGCTGATCTAACTTTCCCTTCTCAACCCCATTCTCTTGCCTTCTCCCAGTAATTTTTGACACCCTTACTAATCACAAACCTATCAATTTCCGCTTTAAATTTACCTTATGACTTGGTCTCTACCGCCGACTTTAGAGATGCACTGTGGAAACAAGCCCTTCGTCTCACCGATTCCCCGCCAACCAGTGATCACCTCCATGCACTAGCACTATTCTACACACTACACAATTTATAATTTTTTTCCAGAGCCAATTAACCTACAAATTATGTAATTGAAGTGTGGAAGAAAACCACACGATTAAGGGGAGAACGTATAACTCTGTACAGGCAGCACCCGCAGTCAGGATCAAACCCGGGTCTCTGGCGCTGTAAGGCAGCAACTCTACTGCTGCACCACCTCCGGCTAAATAAATTCCTCTTGATCCATTCTACAGGTATGACCTTTTATTCTGAGGCAGTGCCCTCTGGTCCTAGACTCTCCCACTAGCAGAAACATCCTCTCCACCCCCACTCTATGGAGGTGTCTCAGTGTTGCCCGCTGGAAACATTGGAAGTGTTCTTCCTACCTGAAGGCCTTAGGATTGAGGCCAGCGTGGTGAGGGATCATGGTGATCAGAGCGTTCTGCAACATCAGAAGACGTCGATAGGTTTTCTCTTGCATCGGTAACAGGAGCCCGACCCCGCCGTCCAGAGTGGCTGGGAAACAAGAGCAAGCGGCGGCGTCAGGAGAGGCAGCGGAGGGGAGGCCGGGATCCAGCCCCACCACCCGTCCATGACAGCAACAGGGCAAGTCCATACTTACCGAACCAGGTGATGTGCTTGTTCTCCCACGCCAGGTTCTTCTTATTGGAGCCGTCCATGATGCCGCGGCACGGAGTTCGCCAGAAGGCGTTGACGTGAGCGCCCACGTTGAAGTCAGCTCTCCGCAGCAGGCGAGTCCCTCCGTAACTCTCCCTCGCTGCAAGAGAACAAGCACAGCTTCTCCAGGCATCTGTTCCAGTCACTCCCTGAATAAAACTGCCTGCCTGCCTGCCTGCACAGCGGCGGCGACAACTGGTGTAAAACTGCAGCTACACAGTCTCAGTGGGGCCACGTGTAATCAGTGAAACATCACTGCACCCTCTACAGTAGGGAAGGTTTGCCACACACAAGAGCATCTAGCACAGGAACACAATTCCCATGCTGAACATGATGCCCAGTTGATGTGATCCATATCCCTCCATAGCCACAAGTCCCACTATCGTCTCTGCAGCCACCGCCTCTGGCAGCACGACCCTCTAGACAAAAATAAAATCACCTCACATCTTTAAATGTTGCCCATCTGACCTTAGCCCTCTAGTCTTTGACATTTCCACCCTGGTGAAATAAAATTCTGACTAGTCTACCCTATCTACTCCTCTCAATTTTATGTACTTCTATTAGATGGCCCCCCCAACATCCGACAATGATCCAAATTTGTCCAATTTATCTTTATAGCTAACACCCACTAATCCAGACAGCATCTGGTAAACATTTTCTGCACCCTCTCCAAAGCCCCCATGGGCAATAAAGCACCCGTGAATGTGAAAGGTTCAGTTGCAAGTCTTTCCTTCAGGGTGGAGACCACAGGTTAGTTCCTCAGACTGGGCCACACTGGTCACCCTTGCAGCACCAACTGGGGATTGAGGGATTGTGCAAGAGGATCCTTACCTTCAGGCTGATACATGTACACCAGGAGATTCTTCTCACGGTCGGACACTGCAATCAAAATGAAAGAAAAACAGCAATCAGTTGAGCTGGCAATTTAGAATATAAACACGGGGAATTGAAAAAGAACCCAGAGAATTGAGTGTAGATGGACAAAAAGGTGGGCATGGACATTGTGGGCCAAGGGACACGTTTCCGTACTGTACGACTATAAGTCTACAGCTATTTTTTTTGTACACAGTGAATGGTGGGTGTCTGCAACGCATTGCCAGGGATTGTGGAAGCAGGTAGGACAGTGGCATTTAATAGGGTTTTGGATCCGCACATGGATCCGCAAGGAAATGGAGGGGTATGGATCATTGGAACTTGGCAACATGTTCGGCATGGACATTGTGGGCCGTAGGGCCTGTTGCTGTGCTGCACTGGTCTATGAAACTGCTCGTGCTCTGCTGTTTCCTAAATCCCACAACATTCCCAATAACGCCCTGAGATCTACAAAAAATTCCAGAGATTTGTAGACGTAGCCCAGTCCATTTCACAGATCAGACTGCACAACACTGACTCCATCTACACTTCAGGCAGTTTGTACAGAAGCTTGAAAGCCCACACCACCAGACTCAGAAACAGCCTCTTCCTCTCAGTTATCAGGTAGCTGAACGGTCCTTTCATCATCTAGGGTACCGACTGCCCGATTCACCTCGTCCATAGACATAGACATAGAAAATAGGTGCAGGAGGAGGCCATTCGGCCCTTCGAGCCATTCATTGTGATCATGGCTGATCGTCCCCTATCAATAACCCGTGCCTGCCTTCTCCCCATATCCCTTGATTCCACTAGCCCCTAGAGCTCTATCTAACTCTCTCTTAAATCCATCCAGTGATTTGGACTCCATTGCCCTCTGTGGCAGGGAATTCCACAAATTCACAACTCTCTGGGAGAAAAAGTTTTTTCTCACCTCAGTCTTAAATGGCCTCCCCTTTATTCTAAGACTGTGGCCCCTGGTTCTGGACTTGCCCAACATTGGGAACATCTTTCCTACATCTAGCTTGTCCAGTCCTTTTATAATTTTATATGTTTCTATAAGATCCCCCTCATCCTTCTAAACTCCAGTGGATACAAGCCTAGTCTTTTCAATCGTTCCTCATATGACAGTCCCCGCCATCCCAGGGATCAATCTTGTGAACCTGCGCTGCACTGCCTCAATCACAAGGATGTCCTTCCTCAAATTAGGAGACCAAAACTGTACGCAATACTCCAGATGTGGTCTTACCAGAGCCCTATACAACTGCTTGATGCTGCCTGTCCCGCTGAGTTACTCCAGCGGTTTGTGGGGAAATTGAGGTTTAGGTTTATTATTGTCACATGTACACTGAAGAGCTTTGTTTTGCAGACTTTCTAAACAGATCAGATATACCGTACATAGATACATCAGTTCAAACTCAAGTACAATAGGCAGAGCAAAAAGGGAAGACACAGAGTGCAGTATATAGTTCTCAACACGTAAATCGATTCTCAGGTCAACCAGACACCATTACGGTTACTGGGTTATTATTATCCCATGTCCCGAGATACTGTGAAAAACGTCACCCTGTGTGCGCTATCCAGTCAAATCATATCGCACGAGTACAATCGAGTCACTCTCATGTACAACAGGTAGCGCAAGGAGAAAAATACCAGAGTGTAGAACATAATGTTAGTGTCGTAGCATTACACATACAAAGAAAGTGCAGATTATTTTCAAATTGCAGGGTCGCAATGAAATAGGCTGGGAGACGGCAACTACACTCTAGTTTATGATAGCTGCTGCATGTTTCTCTGGACTGACAAATAATTAGCATTGACTCCCGTGATCTCTGTGACCCAGAGGGAAATCCAGTGCTTGCATTCCTTGTAGTTGAAGGCACAGCACTGTTGCAGCCATTCAAATCGGGGAAGGCAATGACACTAGAATTACCGGTGTAGTGGTGGCATGGAGGGACACAAGTCTAGAGACAGAGGAGGCCAGGGCAGGCTATAAACAATGGAGGGATACAAAAATGGCCATTTTAATCTCAAGGTGCTGTTCGACAGGAAGCCCACATTGATCAGCAAGTACAGGATCAATAAACAAATGGATCCTTAGCAGCATTGTAGTTTATGCATCAAAAGTTTATGCATCAAAAGTTGTCTGGTGCAGATGATTAATAAAATCGCGTCACATATCCAGAAACAAAATAATGATGTTTAAAGTTTAAGGGATGCTGGCACGCCATGCATACCGTCCCAAATAAAAACACTGACAAGAATAAGGAAGGATAGCTAGGGTCAAGTCTGCAGGTAACAACAACATGGATGAGCAAGCATAATAAAATCTCCCACGTCTTATAGCCAAGGATAAACGGTCATCTTCAGAATTCCACTACTTGTCAAAGAGTCAGTCGAGTAAAACGCATATCCTTGGGTGTTCACAGACTTTACCAATGATCTCTGATATAGTCCTGGTAATCCCAAGATTTAATATAGCACCAGTGACACCAGGGTCTGCCACAGTAATGTCTCACTATAGCAGATAGTAGCTGGGTGCAAACCAAGAGTTATACAGCACGGAAACGGGCCCTACAGCCCAATTCATCCGCGCTGATCTAGGTGCCTTTCTGAGCTAATCCCAATTGCTTGCATGCGGCCCATTTCCCTCGAAGCCTTTCCTATCCATATAGTGGATCAAATGTCTTTTAAATGTTGTAATTGTATCCATTTCCATCACCTCCTCTGGTAGCCCCTTCCAAATACCCACTGTGTAATAAAAAATTGCCCCGTCAGGTCCCTTTGAAATATTTCCCCTCTTACCTTAAACCTTTGGCCTATATTTTTACACTCACCAATTTCAGGGGGGAAGACTTATTTATGCCCTTATAATGTTAAGCACCACCATTGGGTCATCGCTCAGCCTCCTACAGTGTAGGTGGGAGGTTGATGCAGACTCAGTGAGCTGTGGGACCCGTTTCTGTGCTGTATCTTTATATCAAACAGCTCTGACTTTAGTGAATGCTGGTGGCAGCATGGAAACAAAATGGCCTCAAATTCTCACGAGACTTGTGAAAATCAGGACAAAACATTGCAGTTAAGATCAGCTAATACAGTTCAAACTCCCAATCGATTCTGTGCTTTTCCAGATCAGACGAGGCTCTATTTAAATAATCTCAGGTAGACAAAAGTGCTGGAGAAACTCAGCATTAAATAATCTCCTTGACTCGTTATGGGAATAGCTGTTCTTATAATGTGAGAAATCTGTGGGATGAACAAAGTCCATGGAGGGTTAGGTTAGAAAGAAGAGAAGAGATAAATCACAGAGTGGAGGAGTAAGAGATTCTATGGTTTTGGTCTGGAAACTGCACTTTGGAGAAAAGAGATGAGCACAGGTTCGAGCACATTTATGAGGCAACAAATGCAAATAGACAGAGGCTGGCAGGACTTGTATGTCAGATGCAAAGCTTGGTCAGTATCTAAGTTGAGAGCAACCCATTACCTGTAGAACGGAGAGTGCACCATTCTTCCCGTACCCCGAACATACAACTATCTCCAGGTCAGGTTCTGGATTATTCTGAAACTAAAATTGAATTGAAAGGTTAGACAAAATGCAACCAGGGCAGAATGCAAGAAAGAACACATGCACAACGTATGCTCAGAAACACTGTATGGGTCTCCCCCCTACACTGCAGAATTGTCTTTACCTTTGCCCCTAGTGATTTTATAAACTTCCATAGTCACCTTTCAGCCTCTTGTGCTCCAGGAAGAAAAGACCAGCCTATCCTTATAAGTTAATACTTCCAGATCCAATAATATCTTGGTAAATCTATGTTTGCACCGCTCCAGTTTAAAGACATTCTTCTTAGCAACCAATTCTCACTCACCTCTTCGGAAAGGAAGGCAGGTTCTCCCATTGAAGCATTTACACAAGGACCAACGTTCAATATGCTGTCGCAGACCTGCAGGAATACAGTAGGTGAACTACTCCGTCATCAGCATAACTGGAACTCTGGCAGATTTTCAAAACACAATCAGTACATGCATCCCGATTCAAATTGGGAGTTTAAGCCCACACTGTGGCAAGAACATATAATACAGCCTTTCACACCATCATCCCTACCATCACAAGCATTGACATGAGATGTTGCCTCAAGATGGGGGCATCTATCATCGAGGATTCCTGCCATCTGGGGCATGCCCTGCTACCATCAGGCAGGAGCTACAGAAACCCATGTCCCACACCAAGTTCAGAATCGGCTACTTTCCTATAACCATCAGGTTCTTTAAACCTAATCCTACTCGAGCAACAAAACACTCAGAAGCACCTCGCCATGGTCTTGGTTTTGAATTGTATATATTTTTGCACTTATGGCTTTTTTTTGTTTGCACAGCCTTTTTTCTTTTCATGGCAGAAATTTCACTACAGATTTTGTTTGTTTTTTTTTTGCAATAGTATTGTGGTTATTAATTTAATGAATTTTTGTTTATCATATATTCTCCAAGCGTACTGTGTGACAGCCCTAAGCTGCTGTAAGTAAGAACTTCATTGTTCCATTGTCGGTACATATGACTAAACAATTTTTACTCTTGAATTTATGTGTGATTAATGTGTAATTAATGTTTTAGTGTGCTGAGTCTGGGTGACTGTGATGCTGCTGCAAGCAAGATTTTCATTGTATTTGCACCTCACTGTATTTGTTGATTTGACAATAAACTTCTCGACCATGTTTTCATGGAGACAATTCAATGTATCTGACAAATCATGCGAAACAAATGGAGGGAAATAGAACTGTGCATCTGGCCTTTTTATATCAAGCCGTCTGTTACCAAATGATAAAAACCAATCAAAATATGAGGAAGACCCTGGGGGGGAAATGGTGCTGGTCCATTCTGGTACAACCCATGCACCATGTTCCAGAGTGCAACGTGATGACCACAACATTTGCCTTCATAGACTCTGCCAGGATTTCAAGCACCCCTTTCTGTTCCCCAGTTCCGCAGTGCTGGGAGTGAATGATCCTACAGCAGGATCATCAACAATGAAGATTGTGTACCTGTCTCTGGAATTCTCTGCCACAGAAGGTAGTTGGGGCCAGGTCATTGGCTATATTTAAGAGGGAGTTAGATGTGGCCCTTGTGGCTAAAGGGATCGGGGGTACGGAGAGAAGGCAGGTACAGGATACTGAGTTGGATGATCAGCCATGATCATATTGAATGGCGGTGCAGGCTCGAAGGGCCGAATGGCCTACTCCTGCACCTATTTTCTATGTTTCTATTGCCCAACCCTTCTTCTCCCGTTCACCTCCGCCGTGACTCTGCAAAAAGAACAATTTGGCGTAAGGAAATGGGTTCCCTATAGAGGCCCCTTCTGGCACACAAAGAATGTGTTCAAAGTTTTGCATGCCATTTTAAGATCACGGTGGCACAGTAGAGTTGCTGCGTTACAGCACTTGCAGCGCCAGGGACCCGGGTTCAATCCTGACTACGGGTGCGGTCTGTACGGAGTTTGTACGTTCTCCCCGTGACCGCGTGGGTTGGCTCCAAGATCTTTGGTTTCCTCCCACATTCCAAAGACGTGAAGGCTTGTAAGTTAATTGGCTTGGTATCAATGTAAATTGCCCCTAGTGTGTAGGATAGTGTTAATGTGCGAGGATCACTGGTCGGTGCAGACTCGGTGGGCTGAAAGGCATGTTTCCGTGCTGTATCTCAAGACAAATTAAACTAAACCAGCAGGATTTAAAAACCTCTATGACACCGGACAGGTCATGTCCTACCTCAAAGGAATAGGTGGCCAGCTGAGTACCGGACTGGGCTTCATTCCCATACACTTCAATCTCGTCCATGTCATCCAGCAGAGAAACATCCCCAGCTGTAACATTAAACACAAGAGTTACCAGTGATTTAGAATCTATCCACCTTCTTCCTATGGAGCTTTCAGCACTGCCCCAGCCCAACCATCCAACAGCAAGACATGTCATTCTGCAGCAGAATAGTATAGCTTGAGCATTTTTGGTGTAGATCAGGATGTAAGGTATTGGGTTAAGGATGGTGGAATGGGAGGAAATGGGAGGTTTACTGGGGAAAAACTTGGAAAAAAGGGTGTAAACCTATGAACTACGGATCAGTCATTTTGAGTACGAAGCGCCCCGACCCAAAATGCCACCAATCTATGTTCTCCAGAGTTGCTGCCCGATCCGCTGAATCATTCCAGCGCTTTGTTTTTTTCCCTCAGTCACTTTAACCTTGGTGAAAGGAAAAGTTTTAGAAGTAACAATCAGGGACAAAACTAGTTGCTCATCTTGACATGTAAATTGATCAGAGAAAGCAGTATGGATTTGTTAAAGAGATAGACACAAAAAGCTGGAGTAACTCAGCGGGACAGGCAGCATCTCTGGAGGGAAGGAATGGGTGACGTTTCGAGTTGAGACCCTTCTTCAGACTGATCAATGTTTAAAGACAAGTTGTGTCTCAAGCTTCATGGATAGGAAAGGTTTAGAGGGATTTGGGCCAAACGCAGGCAAATGGGACCAGCTCAGATGGGGCATTTTGGTCAGCATTGACGGGTTGGACCAATGGGCTTGTTTCCATGCTGTATGACTCAAAAGAGATGGTACCATGAGGATTGAGATCACCAAACCACACACCATGAAATTGTAAGCAGTCATTTACCATTCCAGCTTTATTTTAGGATACTCGACTACTGATGTATCCGTGGATAACAAGGGAAATCAGGGATAGTATCAAAGCGAAGGATGATGCGTACAAATTAGCCAGAAAAAGCAGCATACCGGAGGACTGGGAGAAATTCAGAGACCAGCAGAGGAGGACAGAGGGCTTAATTAGGAAAGGAAAAATAGAGTATGAAAGAAAACTGGCAGGGAACATAAAAACTGACTGCAAAAGTTTTTATAGATATGTGAAAAGAAAGAGATTAGTTAAAACAAATGTAGGTCCCTTGCAGTCAGAAACAGGTGAGTTGATCATGGGGAACAAGGATATGGCGGACCAATTGAATAACTACTTTGGTTCCGTCTTCACTAAGGAAGACATAAATAATCTGCCGGAAATAGCAGGGGACCGCGGGTCAAAGGAGTTGGAGGAATTGAGTGAAATCCAGGTTAGCCGGGAAGTGGTGTTGGGTAAATTGAATGGATTAAAGGCCGATAAATCCCCAGGGCCAGATAGGCTGCATCCCAGAGTACTTAAGGAAGTAGCTCCAGAAATAGTGGATGCATTAGTAATAATCTTTCAAAACTCTTTAGATTCTGGAGTAATTCCTGAGGATTGGCGGGTAGCAAACGTAACCCCACTTTTTAAGAAGGGAGGGAGAGAGAAAACGGAGAATTACAGACCAGTTAGTCTAACATCGGTAGTGGGGAAACTGCTAGAGTCAGTTATTAAAGATGGGATAGCAGCACATTTGGAAAGTGGTGAAATCATTGGACAAAGTCAGCATGGATTTACAAAAGGTAAATCATGTCTGACGGATCTTATAGAATTTTTCGAGGATGTAACTAGTAGCGTGGATAGGGGAGAACCAGTGGATGTGGTGTATCTGGACTTCCAGAAGGCTTTCGACAAGGTCCCACATAAGAGATTAGTATACAAACTTAAATCACACGGCATTGGGGGTTCAGTATTGATGTGGATAGAGAACTGGCTGGCAAACAGGAAGCAAAGAGTAGGAGTAAACGGGTCCATTTCACAATGGCAGGCAGTGACTAGTGGGGTACCGCAAGGCTCAGTGCTGGGACCCCAGCTATTTACAATATATATTAATGATCTGGATGAGGGAATTGAAGGCAATATCTCCAAGTTTGCGGATGACACTAAGCTGGGGGGCAGTGTTAGCTGTGAGGAGGATGCTAGGAGACTGCAAGGTGATTTGGATAGGCTGGGTGAGTGGGCAAATGTTTGGCAGATGCAGTATAATGTGGATAAATGTGAGGTTATCCATTTTGGTGGCAAAAACAGGAAAGCAGACTATTATCTAAATGGTGGCCGACTAGGAAAAGGGGAGATGCAGCGAGACCTGGGTGTCATGGTACACCAGTCATTGAAAGTGGGCATGCAGGTGCAGCAGGCAGTGAAGAAAGCGAATGGTATGTTAGCTTTCATAGCAAAAGGATTTGAGTATAGGAGCAGGGAGGCTCTACTGCAGTTGTACAGGGTCTTGGTGAGACCACACCTGGAGTATTGCGTACAGTTTTGGTCTCCAAATCTGAGGAAGGACATTATTGCCATAGAGGGAGTGCAGAGAAGGTTCACCAGACTGATTCCTGGGATGTCAGGACTGTCTTATGAAGAAAGACTGGATAGACTTGGTTTATACTCTCTAGAATTTAGGAGATTGAGAGGGGATCTTATAGAAACTTACAAAATTCTTAAGGGGTTGGACAGGCTAGATGCAGGAAGATTGCTCCCGATGTTGGGGAAGTCCAGGACAAGGGGTCACAGCTTAAGGATAAGGGGGAAATCCTTTAAAACCGAGATGAGAAGAACTTTTTTCACACAGAGAGTGGTGAATCTCTGGAACTCTCTGCCACAGAGGGTAGTCGAGGCCAGTTCATTGGCTATATTTAAGAGGGAGTTAGATGTGGCCCTTGTGGCTAAGGGGATCAGAGGGTATGGAGAGAAGGCAGGTACAGGATACTGAGTTGGATGATCAGCCATGATCATATTGAATGGCGGTGCAGGCTCGAAGGGCCGAATGGCCTACTCCTGCACCTAATTTCTATGTTTCTATGAAAGTACTCCTCAGATGGAAAACAGCCGCAGGTCCCAGAGATACTCACCAATCCAGCCGGCAGACAAATCCAGACGCTTCTTTTTATTGGGAGGTTCGTCCTGAAGAACAAAACAAACTAAAACGGTTAGATATTGGTCAGGAAAATAGTCCTCTTCTATTATTGACCAAGATTTCCCTGTGGTATCAGTGAGCACCCCACCTTTTCCCACGCACTACACTTATTGGGAAGAGTACTTATTGGATAGACATCTTGATCGGCATGTGCGAGTTGGGCTGAAGCGCCTGTTTCTGGGATGCATGGCTGCATGAGTCACCGCAAAAATATGGCTGCCCTCTGTGATTGGGCCCAAGAAGCCTATCTTCAAAATTATTGTGAACACGGAGAATCGAAACGATATTCAACTGGAAAAAAAATTACCCTCCAAACTCAGTCCTTTTGGAGGATACTCTCACACTGAACCATACTGTATAGAAGGTGGCCATTCAGCCTGTCATGTTTGCCCTGGCTCTTTGATCGACCCATGCTGTTAATTCCTCTTCCCTGCCCCTTCCTCAAAGCCTGGCCTATATTTTCCTCGTACTTTTCTAACTTTGCGCCCACCACCGCCCCCCGGCAGCACATTCTAGGCCCCACTACTCTCGGTGTAAAAAACCTGCCCTGCACATCCCCATGAAACTTTCCCCCTCTCTCCTCATAGCCATGCCATCTAGTGCTCCATTTCCATCCTGGGGGAAAAGGTTCTGACTGTCCACCCGATCTATGCCCAGTAATTATTGGAAACACTAAACTTTGCATTTATCTCTGCAAAACAATCATTTCATAATGAAAGGTACACAAAAATGCTGGAGAAACTCAGCGGGTGCTTCAATCTTCAGTCTGAAGAAGGGTTTCGGCCCGAAACGTTGCCTATTTCCTTCGCTCCATAGATGCTGCTGCACCCGCTGAGTTTCTCCAGCATTTTTGTGTACCTCCGATTTTCCAGAATCTGCAGTTCCTTCTTGAACATTTCATAATGAAAATCTTGTTGCCTCTTCAAATAATAGGAAGTTAATAGAGTGCTGAAAGTTGATTGATAACCGTGTCAAAAACCTGCACTAACATTTCTGGGCAGAAAAACATTGTCGCCACATTGACGAAAAACATTTCTACGCTAAGACTATTTTCCCGTTGACAAACACTGGTCAACGCGAGCAGCGATAATTACGCAGCATATTTAATACCTGCTTCTCCCGATCTCTTCCGACGTCCATTGGAGGTTCCTGCAGCTTCTCGATATATCTAAGTAAAAGCGAATTCCCCAAACGGGATCCAAGGAACAGATAGCCTGGCTCCAGTGTGGTCATCTGTGAACATAGAAGGGTCAGTTTAGCACAGGGAAAGCAATCCTCAGCCGTGCATTGCTCAACTTCCAGGATTCATGATAAAGTCCATGACACCCCCCAGAGTGGGATCCCCCCCAGAGTGAGATTCCCTCCCTCCAGAGTGGGACCCCACCTCCCCCCCCACGAGAGTGGGATCCACCTCCCCACCCAACCCCCCACCCTCCCCCCAAGAGTGGGACGTCTGAGGCAAACCATACCACGGCAGGCACACAGGGGTACAACTCCCCTGAATAGCTGCAGGAAGGAAATTGGCAGATGATGAAACACCTTCTACCAGAATAGTAGATCTATAATGCCAAGTCAGGAAGACAACTTGGTACAATAAGGAAAGAAAAACACAAAGTGGCAGAGGAACTTAGCAATTCAAGTAGCATCTCTAGAGAACAAGGATTGGTGATGTTTCTGGTCTTCTCGTGTCTGAGGAAGGATGCCACCTATCCATGTTCTCCAGAGATTCTGCCTGACCTGATGAAATACTCCAGCACTTTGTTGTGTCTTATTTTGTACACCTGCATCTGCCGTTACTTGTTTCTCTTTGGCATACCTAGGCCCGTTGTTGATTATTTCGCACCTGAACGCTGCAGAATCCTTCGAATCCACCTCAGAGTGAGTTCCAAAGAATGCAATAAAACAGGGTGTTTGAGCAGGACCCGACTGTTTACCCCCTTTACTCTACAATCTCACTCATTCACGCCACAAATACCTGGACTCCATTTCAGACAGGAGAATCGATCACACCAGGTCTTGAGAGCTCCCATTGTCCCCAATCACCTGAGTTATTTTTGGGGAAAGAGTTTCAGATTTGTAGCCTTTGTGTGAAAATGTTGCTCTTGAGCCTCTGCTCTAATATTATTATCCATCACACCTTACCAATTAGTCTTCCCACACCAGCAGATAGCTTCCCCATCTACACCCCGTCAGATGTGGCAACATTTTAAACTACTTGGGTCAGATAACCCTCAATCTCTGAAACACTAACCAATATCACAAAATCCCTGCAGTAACTTTCAAATAACTTGGATCAGACTGTCCTCAAACTCCTGAACATAAATCAATACATATCACCGCATTGGAGGAGTATGGCAGAATTTCTACATCAGATCAGTACATCAGTGAAATTTCTCCACACAGGACGGGTTGGGGGGGGGGGGGGGGGGGGGTAGGTAAAGCTGGAAAAGAGACAGGGGGTACGAGACAAAGTTATGCAAGTATTGAAGGGGATAAAGGCAGGGGAGGGGAAGAGGGTAATTGGCAGATAGGTAGAGTAAATGACAAATGTTAGAGCTTAAAAGGAGACAAAAGAATGTCAAATAAGGAGAGAATAAATCAGAATTTAAAAAAAATTGGCCAGGTATGTATACATACAAGGAATTTGACTTGGTGCTTTGCATGGCAAAAACACGATATATAGCAGACACATGACAAAAACACGATATACAGCAGACAATTAAAAATAAAATAGACAATAAAAAATAAAGGGGAGTGAAATGTAAAGGAGGGACATGGGCGGAAGGGGTGGGGGCGCGGTAAAAGGGAAATGGTGGACTTGGAGATGGGAGGCGAGTGTACAGGGGAGAAAGGAACAGGGTCACTGAGGGTGTGGGGGGGAGGGGGGTGAGAGATGGTGGGTTAAATGCGTAACCACTGGGGCAGGTGGTGGGCGGGGGAAGGAGAAGAGTTAAGGCGTCTAAGCATCTATTAGTAAGTTATCTAAAATAGCAGATGATCAGAATGAATAGAAATGTTAAAACTTACACAAGTGGTAAGGACGCTAGCCGCTGCCTTGTCGAAGTGGAACGCACGGACACTCCTCATTCCGTCAGTTATCAGCGTCAACACATAGCTGTGGAAATCGAACAATGGTATCTGCTTAGATGTTGCAACCCACAGAACAGGGACATTGGAAAATGGTTGCAAGAGTAAGCCTCCACCTCTAGAAAGCCTGCCCCGACATTCAATACGAAAGATGAGGAATGAGTGCTAATGATACTTACATTTCGCCTCCTTTTAAGGAAATGACCATCTTGTCGTAAGACACAAAGGCAGCCTGAGCACAGTCCAGCATAATCCTCACGCCTTCCTGAATCCCTGTAGGATATATATACACACACACACATTCAGAGCAACGATTTTTGTACTTGGCTCACAGCTAACATGGTAAAGTGCACAAAGTCCCAGTTATATGAGCAGTATTCACCACATTGACAATTATCTATCCTTCGTTACATTAGTCATTCTACCTCTGAGCCTATTCATCCACAGTACCTGGTGACAGATTCCTATCGAATCCCATATTACTACAGGCTTCATTCGGAAGACAAGCATAATGAAGAAATGAAGGAGGCAAAAGATAGCTGATAACATAAAACAGGTTATTTATGAACCAGTTAGTCTAACACCCAATGTCAAGAAATTATTGGAGTCTTTAATTAAGGAAAGAGTGACTGATCACCTTGAATACATTCAATTGATCATGTTCAATGAAAACGTTGACGCGTTAGGAAAATGATAACGAAATGAGCAAATGATTATTTAAAATTTTTCAAACCAAACCTTCATTTCTAGATACTTTTCAATTCATCCATGTTTTAGGGATGAATGCAGTAACTACAGGCATTCGTTAAGGAGCTGGAATTTGACACCTGTCCAATGATCCTCCAGAGCATGAGACACAGAGCTGTAGCATGAGACACAGCGCATAAACAAGCCCTTTGGAGCAACTTGGCCACACTAATCAAGTTGGCATTCAAGACTTTCCTGCATTTGGTCTATATCCTCCAAATCGTTCCGATCCATATCACAGTCCAAATGTCTTTTGAAATCGTTTTCAAGAGTTAGATTTAGCTCTTCGGGCCAAGGGAATCAAGGGTTATGGGGAAAAAGCCGGAACAGGGTACTGATTTTAGATGATCAGCCATTGAATGGAGGCGCTGGTTTGAAGGGCCGAATGACCTACTGCACCTATTTTCTTTGTTTCTATGTAATTCTATCCGCTTCTATAGCTTCTTCTACCAGATACAGATTACACTCTAAGTGAAAAATTGCCTGAGATCCCTTTTACGTCTTTCCCATCTCATGTTTAGCTTATAACCTCTAATTATGGAATCCTCTACCCTGGATAAAAGACTGTGAGTATTCACTTTATATATGCCCCTCATGATTTTGTATTCTACAATTATGGCCGTTCCACTTGGGAAACCTGAACGGAAACCTCTGGAGACTTTGCGCCCCACCCAAGGTTTCCGTGCGGCTCCTGGAGATTTTTGTCAGTCTCCCTAATGGTCGAAAGTGGTTTCCGCTTCTTCTATGTTCCGGCGATTATTTCAAAAAATTCAAAACTGGCCACGACTAAAAATGGGTTGCCGTTTTAAAAATAGGTAATTTATTGGTCGAAGCCGGTTGCGATGCTAGTTAAAGATGGTTGCCGGAGGTTGCAGAAGACCTTCCCCTACCTGCAACCTCCGGCAACCATCTTCAACTAGCATCGCAACCGGCTTCAACTAAAAAATCACCTATTTTAAAAACGGCAACCTATTTTTAGTCGCGGCCGGTTTTGAATTTTTTGAAATAATCGGCAAAACATAGAAGAAGCGGAAACCACTTTCGACCTTTAGGGAGACTGACAAAAACCTCCGGGAACCGCACGGAAACCTTGGGTGGGGCGCAAAGTCTCCAGAGGTTTCCGTTCAGGTTTCCTAAGTGGGACAGGGGCATTAGGCTACCTATTAGCCTCTTCTGCTCTAAAGAAAAAAGTCCTAGGCTATCCAGCCTCTCCCAGTTACTCAAGCCCACAAGCCCAGATAACATGCTGGTGAATTTTCTCTACACCCTTTCTATACCTTTAGTCTGTACTCTGAATAATCCCCTTTGCTCTATCTATTGTACTTGATTTTATCTATGTTGGGTATATCTGATTTGTTTGTACAGCATGCAAAACAAACCTCAGAAGACATGCCAAGAACAAACCTTTCCTTGATCATCATTGCTTTTTTGCATATCTTTCATTCATTTGTCCTTTGTACCTTCTATATATCTCATTTCCCTTTCCCCTGACTCTCCGTCTGAAGGTCAGGAGCCGAAACGTCACCTATTCCTTTTCTCCAGAGATGCTGCCTGACCCGCTGAGTTACTCCAGCTTTTTGTGTCTGTCTTCAATAATAAACTTCAACCAGGGTGACTAGAACCGCACACAGTTCCTCAACTGTGGTCTCAGCAACAACTTGCACGGCTGATCACGATGTCGGAGCTGGGTAAATACTTTTTCACACAGAGAGCTGTGAGTCTGTGGAATTCTCTGCCTCAGAGGGCAGAGGAGGCCGGTTCTCTGGATACTTTCAAGCTAGATAGGGCTCTTGAAGACAGCGGAGTCAGGGGATATGGGGAGAAGGCAGGAACGGGGTAGTGATTGTGGATGATCAGCCGTGATCACATTGAATGGCGGTGCTGGCTTGAAGGGTCGAATGGCCTACTCCTGCACCTATTGTCTATTATCCCAATGTTTGTAATTACTGCCCCTCCCTATGAAGGTAAGCGTTCCGAAAGCCTTCTTCGCCACCTGGTCCACCTGAATCGCCATTTTCGGGAAACCCGTGCGCCAGGAAAGCCATAATGGTGTGAAGAGAAGATAACTTACGTAGCGGGAAGGACGTTGTACCATTGGTCAGACTGTTCAGGGAGACTCCATAGGGCGGGACACTCTGGTTGAGGTAGAGCAGTGCGTTCACAGCAAAGATGACCACGCCACCTGCAAAATGGAGGCAGTCCACATCACACTGACAGAAAAATAAGACACTGGAATAACACAGGACAAACAACACAGCAAAGTTATCAAGCTATGAAGCATCTCAGCCGTGCCGTGTCCATGTGCTGTGTGTAAGTCAACTGGAATCATAGACCAAGAAATATAAAGAACACTACTGAAAACCTGAAATATTGTGCTTTTAGTTAGAATGTAGGAATAAGCAACTGTAGATACTGGTATGCACATGCCATCAGTCTGAAGAAGGGTCCCAACCTGAAACGTCACCTATCCATGTTCCACAAAGATGCTGCCTGACCCGCCGAGTTACTCCAGCACTTAGTGTCTTGCCTCTAGCTAAATTTGAGGAACACCAATTCATCACTGGTGTAGCTACACTGCAGATCTATGGACTCCATATTGAATTTGGGCATCTCAGGTGACTCACTTTCTTTGTCTTTATCAGACATCTTATTCCGTGGTTAGTTACCTGCATCGTTAACTCGGCTCACTCCACTACAGTTGAATCTTCCGCTATTATTCCCCACGCTGTACATTCTACACCCAGAGCAATCACGGTGTCAAATTTTTCATCAGGTCATCTTTGGTTCTTTCGCCAATAACATTCCCTGATCTTAACACCAATGGGAACAATTTCTTTCTACCAACTTTATCCCTTCAGGATCTCAAATGCTCCTCTCAGAACTCCTGTAAACTTCCTCTTTATCAAGGACAATCACTGTTCCAGTCCATCCACATATATCAAGTCTCTTATGTGTGGTATTGCAGCCTCACATTTTTCCAAAAGTGAGGCGCCAAAAACTAAACACAGCTATGGCTGCACCATAAAACTAAAATTGATTGGAAGATACAGCATGGAGACAGGCCGTTCGGCTCACCGATTCCACGCCGACCATCATTCACACTAGTTCTATGTTATCCCACTTTCTCACCTACTAAGAACAATTTACAGAGGCCAATTAACCTACAAACCCGCATGTCTTTGGGATGTGGGAGGAAACCAGAGCACCCGGAGGAAACTCAGAGCCACAGGGAGACTGTGCAAACTCCACACAGATAGCACCAGAGGTCAGGATCAAACCCAGGACTCTGGTGCTGTTAGGTAACAGTCACGCCATTGCGCCAAATTTTAGTTAAGTTCAGTTTAGAGATACAGAGCAGGAAAAGGCCCATTGACTCACCGGGTCCACACCAACCAGCAATCACCCCATACACTAGCACCATCCTACACACTAGGGACAAATTGCAATTTTACCAAAGCCAATTAACCCACAAGCCTGTATGTCTTTGGAGTGTTGGATGTAACTGGAGCACCCGGAGAAATCCCATGCATGTTACGGGGAGACCGTACAAACTCGGTACAGACAACATCCCTGGTCAGGATCGAACCCGGTTCTCTGGTGCTAGAAGGCAGAAACTCCACCGCTGTGTCACCGTGCCACCCCAATGTTTGGACATTTATGACCAGGACCCTCTGTAATTTCCTCCTTCACTTCCCTCAGCATCCTGGGATGCATCCCGTCTGCACCAGGGTAGTTGATCCACTGCAAGATCAGTCTCTTTATTCATTGTTAGCCCATCAGGAATCCCACTTTCATCTTCCCTTGCCAACACTGTCACATCATCGTTGTGCGTCCCTTCTCTTACTCCTTTTTATTACTTCCCCAGAGAACTTTCTTAATCAGCCTGGTTTTAATTTGTACCAACAACCTGGCATCTGTCATCTGCTCTTTTTCCCTCCTACTGTTTTCACTGCAGCTTTTTTTTTTTAAACTGACCAGGTAGTGAAGGCATTTGTTTGGTGATTACTTGAAATGGACTGGTCTCAGTTTCCCAGTCATCTACTGCAGGAACACACACCAGATTTTCACTTGCCTATTTTCCATCTGTGAAGATGATGTTTTATTTGAAATCAAAAATTGTTTAGAAGTGAACTGCTGACTAATTCAGTTTAAAAATTATGAAAGGACAAGGACTTCCATGCAATACACTAATGGCCGTGAAAATAAAACAGGTTAAAATAAAATATAATGATTACATAAGCTTGAGTAATCAACTGGTACATTGTAAATGAACAAAACACACACACACACACTGATCAGATCGTCACAGGCACAGATGGAATCAGATCAAAGCTGTGCAGTCGTGCCACATCTGAATAGTAACGGACAATTAATCAGCTAATGGAAGGAGGACGCTCCCAGAACATCCATTGTCTGCACCGGCAGCTTGCCAGTGTGAAAGACAAAGCATCTGCAACCATGTCCCGGCAGTAGTGCCGAGTGAATGATCTAAAACGGCCTCCTGCCAAGAATGGTTCCCTCGCAGAATCCAGTCTTCATCTACTTTCATTCACTCTGGGTAATCCAGAAACAATTTACAGCATCGGCAAAGACGATAGAACAAACTGGCTTTTTGGGTGCAGTACTTAAGACTTGCACTCCACACTTGGCTGTCCCTCTAGCCAAGCTATTCCATAGAGTCAATCAGCATGGAATCAGGCCCACCTCGCCCATGCCGAACAAGATGTCTAGTTGAGCTAGTCCCATTTGTCCGTGTTTGGCTAATGTCTCTCTAAACCTTTCTTATCCATGTACCTGTCCAAACATCTTTAGGATGTTGCACCCACCTGCAAACCTTTCTTTGGCATCTTATTCTCTATAACCACCACTTGTGTGATAAATTTGGCCCTCACAGCCCTTTTAAATCTTTCTCCTCTCACCTTAAATCTATTCCCTCTAGTTTTGAGACTCTCCTACCCTAGAAAAAAATGCTGTGACCATCTCCATGCCCCTCAGAATCTTATACACCTCTATAAGGTCACCCCTCAGCCACCTATACTCCAGGGAAAATAGCTCCAATCTCCCCTATAACTCAAGCCTGCAAGTCCAGGTGAAATTCTCACTAATCTATTCTGCACCCTTTCCAGCTTAATGCCACCCTCCCTGTAGCTGGGCGACCACAACCCCACACAGTAGTCCAAGTGCAGTCTAACCAATAACTTGTACGTTACTTCCAATAAGGTGACATCACCTTTCCCTATGTGTGTACCTGTCTAAATGTGTTAAAATTGTTGTTACTGTACCTGCCTCAACTACCTCCTCTGGCACCTCCATCACCCTCATTCAAAGACTGTTTAGATTGAAACAGTGCCTGACGGGGTGGAGGCTGATAATCTCACACCATTTAAAAAGTAACTAGATGACACATGCATTGCAAAGGCAAATGCTACTAAATAGGATTATAGTATGATGTAGGAAGGAACTGCAGATGCTGGTTTAAATCGAAGATAGAAACAAAAAGTTGGAGTAATTCAGCGGGACAAGCAGCATCTCGGGAGAGATGGAATGGGTGATGTTTCGGGTCGTGACCCTTCTTCAGTCTGAAGAAGGGTATTGACCTGAAACGTCACCCATTCCATTTCTCTAGAGATATTGCCTGTCCCGCTGAGTTATTCCAGCTTTTGGTGTCTATTTTAGGATTATAGTATTGATGGATATCACAGACCAAGTATCCTATGGCAAGTGGGTGTCCTCTGGTTGGGTGTTGAGCCTGGACTGAGTTGGAGGAGCAAATCGGGTTGTTTTACCTCTCTTAATATCTGGAGCCGCGAATGGAATGGAATAAATGGGTAAACATCCGGAGCATACATTGTTCAAAGCATACAAGCGAGTTAGCAAGAGTTATCAATAAGTGAGTTGAAAATGAAGTGTCAATGATAGAGCCCCTAGCAAAAAGAAGTCATCCGAATATTCACGGCTATAATACCAAACACTCAAATAATAAAATCTCATTATACGCAGACGATGTATTATTATACATTACAAATTCGCAAATTAGTATACCTAATACATTAAATTTAATAGGGGAATTTGGTTCTTTTTCAGGATATAGAATAAATTGGAATAAAAGCGAAATTATGACGATAAAACCTCAAGTGCCGACACATCTGTTAAAATTCCCCTTTAAAATTGCAAAAGAGAAATTTAAGTATTTGGGTATCCAAATTACTAGAAAATATAAATCATTATTTAATGCAAATTATAAGCCTTTACTAACTAAATTGAATGCGTTGATTAAATTCTGGAAAACACTTCTGATGTCTTTAATCGGCAGAATTAACGCCATAAAAATGATCTTTCTACCACAAATTCTATATTTATTTCAATCTACTCCAATATATTTACCAAAAAAATTCTTTAAAAAACTAGACTGACATTACAAATTTCATTTGGGACTATAGATCACATAGAATCCAAAGAAAACACCTGTGTAAACCCAAAGAATTTGGGGGACTGACACTCCCTAACTTGCTGTACTACTATTGGGCAGTGAATATCAAAAATATAATTCATTGGTTGGACAGCTCTGCCCAACAAATAGATTGGATAAGAATGGAGAAAGAGGATTGCTCCCCTTTTAATATAGGAGCGATCCTTCTCTCCCCGATAAAATTGAACAATATAATATATAAGAAGAACCCAATTATTCACAGCACAATACGAATTTGGAAACAAGTAAAACTAACTTTAAAATTAAGGAATTTATCGCTTCTTTCTCCAATAGTTAATAATCCCTCATTCAAACCATCTATTATTGATAACACATTTACCCACTGGGAAAGAGTAGAAATTAAAACGATTGGAGATATGTATGAAATGGGAAACCTTCTATCATTTCACAAATTACAATTAAAATACAACCTGAAATGTAATCAATATTTCAAATACCTCCAAGTTTGAGACTGCTTGAAAAAATACATACAAGGATATCAATCTCTAACTTCAGATTTATTAGATGAAGGAATTAATAGAAAGGCACTCAAGTAATATAATATCATATTTATATAATATTATTTTAAATATAGAAATACCTTCAACAGAGGTAATTAGAATGGATTGGGAACGAGAAGTACTGATAAAAATTCCGAAAGACAGATGGGAAAAACACTTGCCATATGTACACAAATGTTCGATTAATGTAAAACATAATTTAATTCAATTTAAGATTTTACATAGATTATATTACTCAAAAACTAGACTGAACAAATGTTTTCCAAATGTCTCTCCCATCTGTGACAAATGTGCATCTCAAAACGGCACTATAACACACTCTTTTGTCTCCCGTACAAAACTTCATAAATTCTGGAATGACATTTTTGGAACTTTTTTTTCCTTTTTTTTTTTAGAATAAGAAAAATAAGTTAGATAGTAAAGGATAGAAAGACGTGAGATTATATAGTGTGTGAAGAAAAAGAAAAAAGACGAATGAGTGAAAAAAGTTGAGAAAAAGAAAGACATTTTTGGAACTTTTACAAAACTATTTAACACAAAACTGAACCCCAATATAGAACTGATTATCTTCGGATCAATGGAAGACAGATGTAAACTAACTATGTCTCAAAAATCTCTTCTTAACTTTGGCTTAATAACAGCAAAAAAACTCATATTTAAATTTTGGAAAAATGCAGCCACATCAACGCTCAAAATGTGGATAACAAATATGTCTGAAATGTTACATCTTGAAGAAATGAGACTCCTCCTGTTAGGCAAACAGACCAATTCTTAATGATGGTCTTCTTTTATCGACTTTTTACAAGCATATGGTGCAACACAACCTTAGAAATTAAACGTTTCAGAACCGGGTGAAGGGTGGATAAAGATATTAAATCTCTCAATCTCTTTATTTTTATTTCCTTTCTGTCTCTCTATGTCTTTTTCTTTTTCTTCTCTTTTTTCTACTCTATCCCCTTCTACCTTTTCTTTGGGCTTTCTTTACTATCTCATGAACTAACACTACGGCTATGATATTCTTTTCTCCTCTATCCTCTATCCTGACTTCTCTCATTTCCTGTTCTATTCTGCTAAATTTGAAAATAGAAGTTGTACATGAACTGTATTATCTCATTATGTATTAGATACTTATGTACTACATTATTGTACTTACTTCTAATAAAAATTAAAAAATAAGTGTCAGGATTGCATCTCCATTTCTGCTGTTTTTAGTTTAGAGATACAGCACGGAAACAGGCCCTTCGGCCCACCGAGTCTGCACTGACCTGCAATCCCCGCACATTAACACCATCCTACACGCACTAGGGACAATTTACACTTATACCAAGTGTACAAACCCAAGCCAATTAACCTACAAACCTGTACGAGTTTGTAGTGTGGGAGGAAATCGAAGATCTCCGAGAAAACCCACGTGGTCACGGGGAGAACATACAAACTCCATACAGACAAGCACCCGTGGTCAGGATTGAACCCGGGTCTCTGGCACTGTAAGTGCTCTAAGGCAGCAACTCTACCACTGCGCCACCGTGCTGGCATTCAGCTGTTATATTGACCTTGCAGAGTGCTGTTTGGTGAAGCGCTAATCAAAGTTTTTTTTTTTTTTTATGTATTTATTAGAAGTACAATACAGTGGTACAAAAATTATGTTAACATATTACATTCACTGTACAACTTCCTTTTTTTTTTTTTAAAGAGAGAAGAAGAGAAAAAGGAAAAAGAGGTTGTAGAAAGTGAAGGATAGACTATTGAGCGCGAGTGAAAAACAGATAAAGAAAATAGTGAAGAAAATAAATAAGTGAAGAAGGAGAGCAGGAGGAAGTTTATTCAATCGCCACAAGGAGATGGATTTTTTATATTCTGAATCGTCTTTCACCCATACCTGAAACGTTTAATTTTCATACTATAGCACCACATGAATCCAAGAAATCAATAAATGGGGACCAACCCATTAAGAATTGGTCTTGTTTTTTGCTATTATTAACCCATAATTGAAAAATGAGTTTTGGTGTGTATTTAATTTGTTCCCATCTCCACTTACTCCAAATATAATCATTTCTGTATTAGGTTCCATTTTTATCTTAAATAGCTTTGAGAATATATCAAATATGTCACCCCAAAATTTATAACGTTTTGTACAAGAGACAAATAGTGTGTAATATTGGCATTTTGAGAAAGACATTTATCACAGATGGGAGAAATATTTGGATAAAATTTATTCAACCTGCGCTAATCAAAGTATTATTGCACACTATTGCCGACATACATGCACAAAGATGCAGACACAATGGCACAACATCACCTATTGCCTTGTGTGGTCACTTGCTCACCTATGGGCTTCGGTACAGCCAGGGCCTGGGTGCAGTCGAATGGTAGGTTGGTCAAAGACCAGATGACAGGATGAACCTTCTGCATGATGTTCAGAGAGATGGCCACAATACTGCAGGTGTCCTGTCGCACTGCCACTCGACTGCAGGCAAAGAAAGGACAAAATATAATGAAGAACACATTCCATATGGTATTTTTAAATTATTCATCTGAAGATATCAGAATCAGGTAATGTATCAAACGAAAATAAACCATTTTAGCAGAATGCCCGAGTGTTGCGAAATACAAACAAATCGTGTTGGAGTTTCCAATCACAGACAATTTATAACTCAGGAGTCCAATCCCATCTTCCAACACTCAATCCATAGACTGCAAGTCATGACTCTTCAAAAAACTAATTCAAGCTTTTCCAATGTGATGAGAACTTTGGTCTAAACCAGGGGTGGGGAACCTGCGACCTTCAGGTCGCATGCCTTCTCGGCCATTAAGGATGGCCTTTTGAATGAATCCAAATTGTAGAACAAATCCTTTTATTTTTATTAATAAGTTTTTGTTCGTCTTTTATTATTTTTATTTTAATCTTAAAATGAACATATTTAAAATACCAAAGAGTAAAAGAAGATTCAACGAAATAATCCTCCCCAACTGACGGCCACAATTAAAACATTAGTAAGTCATGAGGGCTATTTTAACACCTGTTATGCTCATGATTTAGTTCTAATGTGACTCCCTGCCTGACTGGCGCCACCACCGCCTGAGGCTGGTTGACGAGAGAGAAAATGTCGGGGAGAGTCCGCGGGCCATCCAGTCTTCAGTATTATCAACTTTTGAAAGCGGTGCACGTGGCTTTCCCTTTGAAGTTGAATTTGAGAATAGTTAAACAGCGTATATGTTTGACTGGTTTTTTTAAATTCTGTCTGATTAACAGCCCATCATGTCAAAGAAAACCAGAGAACTCTGAGGGAAGAAAAAAGTTAATGATTGGGAATGGGAACTGCAATATTATCTTGTTTCTGCTAAAGATAAGATGATTTGCTTGCTTTGTGATACTGCAATATGAACATTGAAGAAATTCAATGCTCATCAGCATTATGCCACTCATAAGGACCACAAATATTTCAAATTAGAGAGTGAGGCCCGAAAGGTTGCATTGCAGAAATTAAAAGATGAAAAGCAAAGGCAGTTATTTCAAGCAGCGGTAAGATCCGGAAATAATGCTACTGAAGCGACTTATAAAGTAGCTTATATACTCGGGGGGGGGGGGGGGGGGGGGGGGGAAAGGAAGCCATTTAGCGATGTAGAAATCGTAAAAGAATATATTGTCGAAGTTGTAGGATGCTTAGACCCCGATACGGTTTCAAAGTGCAAAGAACTGCCTCTTTCAGGGAGAACTATAACTGATCGGCTGCATGAATTAGCCCTCAACGTAACAGAACAAATTCACGCAATACTCCAAAAGGAAAATATATATTAATCAATCGCTTTGGATGAATCAACTGATACTACTGACTCGGCGCAGGTTTTATACTTCATTCGGGCCATAACAGATTTTCCTAGCTACGAAGAGTTACTACTTTGGGCACTCTTACGGGTAGAACACGAGGAATAGATTTCTTCAACAACTTTCAAGATAAATGTCGTGAAGTTGGACTGGATTTGGTTAATTTAGTGAGTGTATGTACAGACGGTGCGCCTTCCATGACAGGAAAACGTGAAGGGTTTATTGCACAGATAAAAAAGGTATTATCAGATCCAGATACTCTCATTTATTTTCACTGTATCTTACATCAGCAAAATCTCTGTGCTGAATCTACTATTTTAAGTGACACTTTGCAACAAGTTATATTGTTAACTATATTCGTGCAAACGCAACACAGCAATGTCAGTTCTGTAATATGCTAAAGTTGGATGATGAGGCATTCAGTGTGGATTTGCCATATCATTGTAAAGTGCGTTGGCTATCGCAGGGACAGGTGTTAGCAACATTTGTATCTTTGCGAGAACAGATAGTTACATTTCATGAAGAACAGAATCAGCAATGTGAATTACTGAAAGAAAATTTCTATAGATATACTGCATTTCTGTGTGATATCATGTCAAAGCAAAATGACTTGAATGTTTCTTTGCAAGGTAAAACTAAGTCTATATATGATATATGATATGTTGTCAAAACATCATTTTTTCACCTCCGCAACATTGCCAAAATCAAACCCTCTTTCACACCCCCCGCTGCTGAAAGGCTCATCCATGCCTCTCCTCCCGACTGGACTACTGTAACTCTCTTCTCTTTGGCATCAATTCCAGCAACATCAACCGACTCCAACTGGTCCAGAATGCAGCCGCCCGACTCATCACCCACACCAAATCCTGGCACCACATCACCCCAGTCCTCAAAGAACTTTACTGGCTTCCCATTTCCCACCGGATCATCTACAAAATCCTGGTCCTCACCTACAAAGCCCTCAACCACTTGGCCCCCCCTTATCTCACTGACCTCCTCTTCCCCTACTAACCCTCACGGTCCCTCAGATCCATTTCAGCCGGTCTCCTCTCCATTCTGAAATCCAACCTCTGCACTTTTGGAGACAGAGCCTTCTCCAGGGCAGCTCCCAGGCTCTGGAACTCCCTCCCACAATTGATCCGAACTTCCGAGTCCCTCATCATCTTCCAGACCCGCCTCAAGACCCATCTCTTCACCTCTGCATACCCTTAGTCCCATGTCCCCCTCCCCTTTGCATCTCTGTCTTACTGCTCTATTTTGTTTTGTTCTTGACTCACCATGTAAAGCGACTTTGAGTCCTTGAAAAGCGCTATACAAATAAAATGTATTATTATTATTATTATTATTATATATGGCAAAAAAGCCAAGCATTTTGAAAAAATATATATTTTTTCAAAACTCTTCTTCAAAATTTTGGATGAACATTTTCCCCAGTTGGCGAAGGTCATTGATGAACAGGAGGATTCATGCGAATCATTTGAAGAATATGCAACTGTTCTAGACTTAATTAAAGAATACAATGAAAGGTTCACTGACTCTGAGAATCATGACATCACACTCAAATTAGCATTTCAACCTCATCTAGTTGATGTCTCCAAGGCTCCTAAAGAGCTACAGATGGAATTGATTGAGCTCTCAGAAGATGACATTTTAAAGTCCTTATTTGACGCTAAGAAAGATACGATTGAAATATGGAAAAATGCAATAGAATACCCACGTCTTCGGCAACATGCACGAAAAATGCATTCTTGCTTTTCAACCACTTATTGCTGTGAATCTACATTCTCCTACCTAACCCAAATCAAGACACCCTTAAGGTCACAGATGACGGATACCCATCTAGAAGATCAACTGAAACTGCGTACCTCCATGTTGCAACCAAATATTCAAATGCTTTCCCACAAAAAGCAGTCACAACAAAGTCATTAAAAGTTTACTTAACTTTAGAATTAACAAAATGTTTTCATTTTCTTGAAGTTAATACATAGTAGTTAGATTTTTACAAAATAATGTACATTTTGAAGTATATCTAATTGAAGTTTCTTGGATGCGGCCTTATTAGATTACAGCCAACTTAATGCGGCATTTCAACATGAAAAGGTTCCCCAACTCTTGTCTAAACCACGTATCGTACTAACTTTCCCAATTTTTTTTCTCAAAGCTGTGATTTTCCAGTGCTGGTAACCTCTTCTATATTCTATCTGACGCAATCACATCTGTCTGGTCATCTGGTA
>NC_045957.1:7741748-7900986 GCF_010909765.2 Amblyraja radiata
TAACCAGAATTGTGGTGCACACAGCATGGAAGCAGGCCCTTCGGCCCACACCAACCATTAAGCACCCATCAACCCCAATGCATTTTTATACGTCACATTCTTATCAACTTCCCCACGATTCCGCAACTCACCACATTTGGGGCAACTTTACAGTGACCAATTAAAATACCTCTTGCTACTTACAATTCTAGCATAACATCACTGTCATAGAGTCAGAGTGATACAGTGCGGAAACAGGTCCTTCAGCCCAACTTGCCCACACCGGCCAACATGTCCCAGCTACACTAGTCCCACCTGCCACCTGAATATGATGCCAAGACCAATTCATATCTGCCATATCCCTCCGTTTCATGAATATCCATTTGCCTATTTAAAAACATCTTAAATGCCACTATGGTATCTGTCCCCACCATTAGCCCCAACAGTGGGATCCAGGCACCCACCACCCTCTGTGGGGGAAAAAAACTTGGGGGTATAGGTTTATTACTGTCACGTGTACCGAAGTGCAGTGAAAGGTTTTTTTGCATGCCATCGAAACATCAGATAATACTGTGCATAAATACAATCAAGCCAAGCTCTTGTATAATAGATAGAACAATGGGGAAGATACAGAGTGCAGAATATAGTTCTCGGCATTGTAGCGCAATGGCAGGGACAGGTTTGAGGGGCTGAGTGGTCTACTCCTATCTCTGTTTTCATGCCTTCAGCAGTTTGGGCATTTTAAACGGGAGAAGGTTGTTCTATGTCAGTGCTGAGGCTTAATTTGTAGAGGGTGCAGCAGAGTGGGAGAATGTTTGGGGCAGTGGGTCACCAGCCTGCAACGATCCCTGGCTGAGGCCCAGAGCCCATCAGCTCAGCACTTACACCCCCCCCCCCCCCCCCTCCTCTTGTCTTATCTCGGGAGTTTGCCAGCCGCTGTCCTTGCCGGTTTGGCCCTGCGCTGCCCGCTGTTATTTTGTTAACTACAAATCTTTTGTGTGCAGGAGACAGCCTTGACAAGATCTGTGTGAAGAGGTGCTGCTGCTGCTGCCGCTCTTCACTGGGGTAGCACCCTGGTGAAAGCTCTCCCTCTACACCTGCTTAGCACAGGGTGGGATTGTTTTCAAGAGAGTTAGATTTAGCTCTTAGGGCTAAGGGAATCAAGGGATATGGGGAAAAAGCCGGAACGAGGTACTGATTTTGGATGAATAGCCATGGTGGTGCTAGCTCGATGGACCGAATGGCCTACACCTATTTTCTATGTTTCTATGGATAGAACAGGTTTGGAGGGATGTGGATCAAACGCGGGCAGGTGGGACTAGTGTAGCCGGGACACGCTGGCCAGTGTGGGCCGAAGGGCATGTTTCCACGCTGGATCACTCTATGATAGCTTGAAACTGAACTGGACCTGGTCTCCAAAATGTCTCACCATAGCTCAGGTGCCCAAGCAAGTAACCAAGGGATACATATCAGAGTCCATATTTGACCCATGGTGTAACTCGGGCATTACTAGCTGCAGACAAAATAAATAATAAAATGCATCTGCAATGGGTGGGTTTGAGCTCGACTTGGCCTTCACAATAGTTTGAATTCATACACATAGAATGGTCACTTCAGGGAAGTAGTTGAATGTTGCCTATGCCCAGGGAACATCACAGATCAAAACTTATGGGCAAAGTTAGAAACAAAGAGGCAGCTGTTCTTCAGAGAAGATTGTGTGGAGCAATTGACAAGAACATATGCACAAAACAGTCATATTAAATTCAGTGTTAAAGCTAGTCAATTGAATTATGACTTGGAATGAAAATCTTCCTTGTCAGACAATGTGACAACACAGATCGCTCAACCTAATGCAGGACAAAGATGCTGGAGTAACTCAGCGAGTCAGGCAGCATCCCTCGAGGACATGTATTGGTGAAGTTTCGGATCGAGAATCTTCTTTAACCTAAAGATATTCTCTGTTTGTTAATATAGGCAAGAGCTAAATCAGGTAAATCAGAATGTGTTGGAGCAGGCAATGAATCAATTGTAGGGCTCTCTGGAGCAATAACAATGTCACCTGTATATAAAATACAGCAGTTGGTTTGAACAGACCAAGGGCTTTTAAAATGCCTATACACCATTAGTTTTTGAGCATTAGGGCCAAACCTTAGCAGCAACTTCTCTTTTACTGCTTGTAAGGACTCCAAACGATTCTACAAAATTCTAATGGGTTCTGTAGAGTATTGCATCTTAATAGTTGCAATTACCAGCCCTCTCCACCATCTATCTCTACCTTTCACTGCTTAGGTTTCACTCCCATTTCCAATGACTTAATTCTCCAACATTCATTATTTTTCTGCTTTCCTCGCCGTCCCTTAATTAGCGACATCTCCTTTTCACCTCATCTGCACCACTATGATGCTTCTACAGGGTGGCAGTGAAGTGTGTAACTCAGCAATTTACAGCTCCTGGCCAATTAAAAAATATGCATCTGCGCCCGTACTTGTGAGAGTTAATTGCCAGTGCTGAAGCCATGAGCTGCAAGAAAAGTTCAGAGAACACAGCTGGGTGAAGGCCACACAACTAACTCAGAGCCACAATTTGTCCACAGGGACCACCCAGGTTGAATCTTGTAGCCCCAGATTTGTTAATGAATGTTTCGTACATAAAGAGCGAGCAGTGAAGGTGAAAGCACTGAAATTATTAATAAATGAGTCAGTTCCCCAAGTCCAAGACGAGCACCTTATAGCGCTCATGAAAAAGGGCCAAGAGGTATGTTAAATGAATGAAATGGAGAGAATGACTGAATGAACAATGAAACCACCATAAAAAAAAATCAAACAAAATATACACGGGAGCATTTGAAAGAAGTAAAGAAACGTTAAAAAAAAGTCCTGGAGTAAATCAGAGGGGCAGGGAACATCTCTGGCGGTGACCAAGTATAGGGTGCGACCTTTCTTCAGATAGACAGATTGATATTTTGCATGGTATTATTAATTAAGTTTTGGAGATACAGCATGGAAACAGGATCTTTGGCCCACCGTCCGCCGACCACTGATCACCCGTTCACACTAGTTCCATGTTATCCAACTTTCTCATCCATTCCCTAAACACTAGGGGCAATTTGCAGAGGCCAATTAACCTACAAACGCGCACATCTTTGGAATCAGAGAAGAAACCGGTGCACCCGGAGGAGAGAACGTGCCAACTCCACACAGACATGGATCAGGATCAAACCGGGGTCACTGTCGCTGTGGGGCAGCAGCTCTACCCGCTACACCACTGTGCTGCCAGCATGTATTCTATGTGATATCTCTTTTAGCAGCTCTCAGACGTTGTTATTTATAACAAACTATAATATGAAAAGTCATGGGCCTGTCCCACTTAGGCGATTTTTTGGGTGCCTGCCGCAAACTTTTCAACGTTGAAAAATTTTCGGTGACAATGGCGACAATTTTTGCTGTCGAAGGTTGACTTAGGTGTTGTCATAGGTGCTGTCGTAGGTTGTCGCCAGGTGTCATAGGTGAATTCTATTAAAATTAGTTCCTGGCAGTCGCCTAAAGAGTCGACAAGTGGGACAGTCCCATAAGTTTCAATGTTAAATCCATAGCCTCCGAAAGAGGGAGAAATCATACAGAATACCATGATAAATCCAAACCGGCCTTTTCTTTTTTTCACATGCTGCTGGTGCATATTTTCACAATATTTCACTTGCAAGAGAGGAGTGTGTACATACCCAGGCCATGTCTGGTTCGGTTCATAGAGAATGAGTAGCGTGGGCTCATAGTAACCGTAGAGGAACTGCATGTCGATCACATTCAGCAACTTTTCATCCAGCTCTCGAACGTCAATGATGTAACTGGGAAGGAAACTGGATTTCTGCCTGTGGGGAGAAAGAGTGCTGATAAGATTAGGGCATCAATTCCTTCTGCGTTAGCGCGACAATGAAATATTATATAAACCCTCCAAACAAGACCTAATCTCAATAGCAGAGGAAATGAGTTAGCCAGTAAGATTTCAGTCGAACATTTACAGATCACACGTAATGTTGATTTACGAAAAATAAGAAAAAAAGGAATTAGAAATGTTCATATGGGACTGTGGGGAAAGAGACAATGCAGACTTGATCGGAGGCACAAGAGACAGCAGATGCTGGTGTCTGGAGCAACACCAATTGACAAATGGCCTCCTCCTGTGCCACAACATATTAGCCTATGGCAGTGTTACATTGCAGGGCATCATACACAATGGATATTATTCTTTAAATGCAATCCATTGCAAAGATACTATCATATTGTTTTAATTTCTCAAACTACCATCGCTAACTCGTGCCCTAAACTTTTGTAGTTTGCTTTGTTTATATTTAGCAATCTGATTTCAGATTGAACCAAATAATTTACAAACTTTAAACATTTCACCACTCTTCTCTGAAGATCCATGAATGAATTCATTTTTCAGTGATTCTACACCTAGCGAGCTTCCCAGAAACCCATTTCTTAGACACTCCATGAACTCAGCCCCCAAACGATTCTGCTACTTTGTTTTGCCCAGTCTGCATGGAGATGGAATAATTCAGCAGGCCAGACAGTATCTCTGGAGAAAAGGGATAGGTGACGTTTCGTTGTCGAGACTCTTCATCAGACCCTCGACCCGAAACCTTACCTATTCCTTTTCTCCAGAGATGCTGTCTGACCCGCTGAGTTACTCTAGCTTTTTGTGTCGATCTTCAGTTTAAACCAACATCTGCAGTTCCTTCCCTACACTTAAGATCTTGCACTACCTGTATTACCCCTGATTTCTCGATTTAACCATGCCCTATAAACATATCTCAGTTCCACCCAAATGAATTCGACTTGATTGCCAAGCTAGGATTCTTCCATTGCAGCCTTCGCCCCTCCCTTTTCCATTATCCTCTTCTATACAATAAATGCCTCGAAGATTTAATTTCTAACCCTTGGTCACTTTGCAAACAGGATTCTGCAATGGCTATTTGAATTAATCTAGTTTGTTCTACTTAAGCATGCTTTCATTTTCCTTGCAACAAATACTGTATTCAATCACACAGAAGTTGCATTTCAACAATATTGTGAAATTAATTCCTTTTTAATGCATTTTGTTTTCTTCGATGCAAAGACAATTTGTATTGGTGTCGGTTCATAGATACTATTCATCCTTTAATCTCACCAGCCATTTATAGTTGAATAGTATAACACACACCGAGCACTAACCCTTGAGGGGAAATGATTTTATGGAGGATCCCATGCAAGCATGGTCAATGCCGGGAGAAAGAAAATGAAGGAAGAAAATGAAAAGTTCCTTAAATATTTCACAATGGCAGCAATAAAAAACCTTACCCTCCCCCATGACGCCATCCTGCTCATCACTTACGTGTCCCTCCGGAAAAGGCAAGACTACCAGCTGTGTTCCGTAAATCAGCATGACTGCACAACGCCCCATCTGGGTCCACGCGCACCAGGGGAATGTGAACATTTGCACAAAACCATCCTGTCAAACAAGGTAAGAACAAAAAAATAATGCACTCATTCTGCAATCCAACACAGAATCCAGGGACACTTCCTCACAGCATGAAACGTGCTGCCCAAATGGAACAGCTAAGACAGGATAAGCAGAAATGGTCAAATGATGATGGGAGGGTGTGAAATAGCTGGGCGAGTGGTCTATTTCTTTCATTTTAATCACTTCTGTGTAAGATGAATCTCTTAGTTGCAGTTTTGTCACTGCTAATTCGAATCCCAGTTTCCACAACATTTTTTCTGGGGATACCACCAGAATTTGACTATCTACTACGTGGCATAGTTCTTCTTGACACTCATTCGGGAACGGGTGGTTCCTTGATCTACCATTCCCTCCTCTTCTTGGGTCCACTGATACCAGAACCGGACCTTGCATTGTAATCCTTAATTAACTAATCCTTAGTTGACTCGCATATCTTGAAGGGCAGCACAGTTGCGAACCTACTTGAGCCACTGCCTCACAGCGTCAGGGATGTGGGTTCGACCCCTGACCTCAGGTGATGTCAATGTGGAGTTTGCACGTTCTCAATCACCTAACCCACTGTGCCGGAACTGCTGGTGATGCCCTGTTTGCGGCTTCACCGTGACTGTGTGGGTTTCCTCTGGGTGCTCCAGGTTCCGCCCACATTTCCATGTCATATTTTTTCAATCAATCCCAAAGACATATAGGGTTGTAGGTAATTGGCGTGGTAAATGAACCTAGCATAGGGGAGTGCATGTGAAAGAGAACTAATATGCATGCATAGAACTAATGTGAACAGGTAATTTGAGAGGGTCAAAACTTCAAATTCCTGGGCATGCATATTTCCGAAGATCTTTCCTGGACCCAGCACACTGATGCAATTATAAAGAAGGCACATCAGCGCCTCTACTTCCTGAGAAGACTATGGAGATTCGGTATGTCAGAGTTCTCTTTAACGTCTACAGGTGCACTGTAGAGAGCATACTGACTGGTTGTATCGTGGCCCGGTTCGGCAACTTGAATGTCCAGGAGCGGAAAAGACTACAAAAAGTTGTGACCACTGCCGTCCATCACCGGCTCTGACCTCCCCACCATCAAAGGGATTTATCGGAGACGCTGCCTCAAAAAGGTAGCCAACATCATCAGAGACCCACACCATCCTGGCCACACACTCATATAACCATTGCCATCGGGAAGAAGGTACAAGAGCCTGAAAACGGTAACATCCAGGTTCAGGAACAGCTTCTACCCTACAGCCATCAGGCTATTAAACACGACAACAAATAAGCTCTGAACTACAACAGGCTATTATTATTATTATTGCACTATATGTGTTTATTTATTGAGTATGTGTGCATGTGCATATACACACATTGAACTTTTTCTCTCCCGTTATGTACTATGTTTACATATTCTGTTGTGCTGCAGCAAGCGAGAATTTCATTGTCCTATCTGGGACATATGACAATAAAACACTCTTGACTGTTGGTCGGCGTGGACTCAGTGGGACAAAGGCCCTGTCCAAAGACAAAAGCAGATCAGGCAACATACAAGGACGCAGAGATCTGTGTTGTGGAGTAGTTGTTTTCACGACTGATGTCCTACCTTCAACTCAGGCTCTTCAAAATAGTGTAGTGAGAGTGTTTTCAGATCGTGTGTCCCCGGATCATACTCAACCACAGACAGCTTTAAAATGAAAAACACCATTTGTCAGATACAAACACAGTTACTCTAGAGCACCCAATTGTGGTCTATCCTCTTATATCGGAATAGGATTTGCTTCACAGCGTGGTATTAAGCCCAAATCACGATATTCACCCCTCTCCCTCTTTCACACATATATGCACTGACCTTGGCATCCTTGAAACTGAGTAGGAGTGCGTCCCGTTTGGAGCCTGCAAGCTGCACACTGGCTATTGACATCACATTACCGAACAGTGAAAAAGACGCCACCTGCTCCAGCTTTTCTTTACGGCCTTTAACCTCTAGAGGGATCAATAGAAATCACGTGTCATTTCCTCGAGCTAATCCAAGGTAACAACATATTCACCCCTACTTTAACCATTTGTGGGGGGGGGGCTACTCCAGATGATCTCAAAGCTATCTCAGGCTACCCGCTGACATGTCACATTAATATTTTCAACACTGTCCCAGTTTAAATACACATAGCCCACCATGGCTATATGGTGTTCACATACAGAGCTATACAGGCTGGCACTGCTGCACTGATATCCTAATTGACTTCCAAGAACCAGTTTGCATATGGATCATGTACAGAGATTAGTTTAACTTGGCAGTATGTTGGCATGGGCATTGTTTGATGAAGAGTTTGTTCCTGTGCTGCACTTTCCTATGTTCTCAGTGCTAGGTCCGACTCCTAGCCATTTTAACCTTGAGAGTAATTATCCGGACTGGATTTTCCCTGCTTTTTGTAAAAGGGGATATGCCTGAGCAATCTTCTACGTCATCGGACAGATGCCATGTTTGCAAAAATGACTGGAACAGCTTAGATGGAGGCACAGCTGGATCTGGAGCACAATTCGTTAGTACTACAACCAAGATGTAGTCTGTCTCGTTGCCCTTGCTGTGCACAGTGCTCTCAGCCACTCTTTGATAGCACACAGAGTGAATCAGATTTGCTGAAGATTGCAATTCTGGGGGGAGCTTTTCTGGCTCAACAAATGCTGACGTTTAAACCTCGTCTTTTCCTGCCATCCTCGAGGACGGGTATGTTCTTCGTCTCCTCCTCCTCCCACTAGCTCCCTAACTGTGCACCACCACTCACTACCATTCATGGCATGACATCTAAAATTAACGTCTCAACAAAAGGCAGTATCTTTGAACCATCTTCCTTAATTACGTGCTGCGGTAGGTTTTAAACTCCAAACTTTCTGATTTACACGAGTTCCCTTGGGTCACACCTCACATGGAAATTAACTGGTTGATTTCCCTAATTTTCCAACGTGTCCAAAGAAAGGAGAATAGAGAAATATATACTTGCAGGCAAATGGGACTAGCACAGATGGGTTATAGAGGTCAGCAGAGATGTGGTAGGGCATAGGGCCCATTTCTGTGACTCGATGAGAAGCGATACATATCGACGGGAAAAAGGTCAGGCTTACCTGAAGGTTTGTCTCCTTTTACTGTGCTCTGCAAGTACAAAGAATAAAGAGGCATTGGTATTAATCCAAAGACTTAAATCAAAGCACTTTAGATGCTGAAAATCTCAAACAAAACAGCTAGAAATTCCAATTTCATCTTTTTTTGACAACACAGATGGCCATTCAGACCATGGTCGATGAATAACAAATAATAAACAGCAGATGCTGGAAATCTGAGAGAAACAGAAATTGCTGGAAAAATTCAGCATATCAGGCAGCATCTGTGTAAATATTTCAGGATGAAGGCCTGCACCAGGGTTACATCAACTGTCAACGTTTTCCCAATGTCCCACTCTGCCATTTTTCTTTCTCTATATCTCTCTGACATTCTCAAAAAATGTCCCACAATCCGAGGTTCCCACTTGGTTTAGAACCTTCACTATTAACAAAGTGTATGCACTCAGATCCTTAAATGTAGCAGGCCAACTCAACATGGTGGTTAAAAAGGTAGAACGTTTGCTTTTCCTACCGGATAATGAAAGGCATAGAGTGGATGTGGAAAGGATGCGTCCAGTAATGGGAGAGTCTCGGACCAGGGGGCACAGCCTCAGAATAAAAAGACGTACCTTGAAGTGGAGACGAGGAAGAATTTCTTCAGCGAAAGGGCAGTGAATCTGTGTAATTAATTGCCACAGAAAGGGCCAAGACAGGGACAAATGGAGGCAGGGAGAGGTATAGTGAAAGGAAACTCGATAGTTAGAGAGCAGACAGATTTTGTGACGCAAAGGAGATATCAGGACAATATCAGGTGCCAGGGACAAGGTTGCATTTTAGATGTATTCCTCAGATTGTCCTGTGAGGTTGCATGGGTTGAAGTGAGAAATAAGGTGGAGAAAACTGATGGTATCATGTATTTTTATGTAATATTGTCCCTTGTCTAGACCTTGAGTCCGAAATAAAGTTTATTATTATTGTCTTTCCACTGCCTGGTTAGCATTCAACAAAAACTTTTCACTGTACCTCAGTACACGTGACAATAAACTAAACTAATATACAGTTCTACACCACAACTTTCACTCTTCTCCTTTTTCTTTTTGTTTTCTACCTAGCGACCCCCGAAGGACAAATATGATGTCTATTGAAAATAGGAGCATGCAGGGAATGGAGGGATATGGATCAATGTGCCAGGCAGATGACATTAATTTATCTTAGCATCATGTTTAACACAAGACATTGTGGGCCGAAGGGCATGGTGCTGTACTGCTTTATATTCGATGTATATCTGTAACTCCCTTCATGAGGTCATCTGCTTTCAGTTTAACTGCTTGATTAAGCCATTCGAGGATATTGCATTAATTCCCTTGTCAGTAGGAAACATCTCGGGCAAAGTATAGAACAAATTATAGGCCTTTTAAAAAAAATCAATATTTTAAATGTTCATGCTAGCTCACCTCTGCATCGTGAATCAGTCTGTAAACCTGCAGCTGGGATGTCCCAGCCACCACCAGATTTCGCTCTGCATTGGAAAAAAAGCTGCAATAGATGGCAAACTCGAGCCCCCGACGGGGGATGCACCTGGCGATAGACTGCATACATACTGTCAATCCTGCAAACAAGCAAAATACCAGAACCATTACTGCGTGCTCTCAGTCCTGAATGACACCGGCTAAATCAAGTATTCTCAGCTCATTCAAATAACATATTTTGAACAGGTTGCACTCTTGTCTGGTTTATTATCGTCATGTATAACGAGGATCAGTGAAAAGCTTTCAGTGAAAGACCATACATGATTACAATCAAGCCGTCCAGAGTGTTAAATTACACCAAAAAGAAAAAGCAAGGCGTTTCATGCAAGATAAAGTCCAATAAAGTACGATTAAAGATAGTTTGGAGGTGTCCAATGAGGTAGATGGGAGGTCAGGATACTCTCTAGTTGGTGAGAGGACAGTTCAGCTGCCTGGCAACTCACCTTCAGTTGCCTGGGAAGAAACTGTCACTGAATCTGGAGGTAATCTTGTGTCTCAGGCTTAAGCTTAATACTGTTATGAAACCATGTGAAGGACAATACACTTGTTATTTGACAAACCAACCATTTCATGAGGTGCATCCCAATTTAATCCTGGCATCCGCTGATATTCTCAACAGTTTTCTTATCAACTTTCTTGAAGTGTAAGTGGTCAGACACTTAATACTGAGACTATCAGTTTAACCAGAAACTAAATTAGTTCAGACCTCTTCAGTCAGAGAATGGTGAATCTGTGGAATTCAGTGCAACAGATGGCTGTGGAGGCCAAGTCAATTGGTATTTGAGGCAGAGACGGACAGATTCTTGATTAGTAAAGGTGTCATGGGTTATGGGGAAAAGGCAGGAGAATGAGGTTGAGAGGGAAAAATAGATCAGCCATGATTGAATGGCAGAGAAGACTCGATTGGCCGAATGGTTTAATTCTGATCCCACGACATGAACTTATAGTATTAAGCAAAGCTGCAATAAATCCTCAACCATAATTACTACATCTCAACAACTGTTCTATTGAAATCTACATGACAAATGGGAAAGAGCAAACTCCATCACCTTCTCTCCAGAACCAAGGTCACCCCAACTTCAGTTATCGAGCGGCATACATTGCTCGCCCACATGCATGCTCAGCTCCAAGTAGTCATCAACTGCTTGGGGAGTCAAGAACCAGAGGGCATACGTTTCAGGTGAGGGTAGGAAGCTTTAATGGGAACCCGAGGAGCAACTATATTTAAACACAAAAGGCGGTCGGTCTATGGAACAAGTTGCCAGATGATGGTAGTTGAGGGACTATCACCATGTTTCAAAAACATTTAGACAGGTACATTGATAGGATAGGTTTAGAAGGATATGCACCAAATGCATATTTGGCTGAAGAACGGTCTCGATCCAAAGTATCACCCATTCCTTCTCTCCGGTGATGCTGCCTGTCCAGCTGAGTTACTCCAGCATTTTGTGTCTACCTATGCCAAATGCAGGCAGGCGAGACTAGTGCAAATAGGGCATGTTAGTCGGAGCTCATTTACCGAAGTATTCGAAAAAGGAGCTGCACAAGCATTTGCAAATCAAAGGTATGCTAACAAGATTCCATGTAAAACAGCCCACAATGAAGTTCCACAGTGGCGCAGCGAGAGAGTTGCTGCCTTACAGCGCCAGAGACCCGGGATCGATTCCGACTACGGGTGCTGTCTGTGTTTGTACATTCTCCCTGTGGGTTTTCTCCAGATGCTCCGGTTTCCTCATGCATTCCAAAGACGTACAGGTTTATAGGTTATTTGGCTTGGCATAAATGTAAATTGTCCCTAGTGTGTGTAGGATCGCTAGTCAGCACCGACTCGGTGGGCCGAAGGACCTGTTTCCACGCTGCATCTCTAAACTAAAAAAAACCTAAACGTGGAAGACATTGAGAAACCAAAATCAGTTGCCAAATCTCAGGAGCCACCTCTGAGGCGGAGACTGGAGGTTTGTGAACCACTGGAAGTTTGTCCCCCTCCGTCCCCACCTCAATGAGTTCCGCGCCCACCACGACTTGGAGCTCTTCTACCGTCGCCTCCGCCTCACAGCGTTCTTCCATGGAAAGGAGTCCTCGCCCCCCCATTGATGACCCCTTTTCCCGTCTCCAACGCACCCCCTCCTCGTGGAACCCCCCTCGTGGCCCTCCGGCTTTAGAACTCTTTATCCAAACTGCCGTCGCGACATCAACCGCCTCAACTTCTCCACTCCCTTGTCTCACTCCAATCTCTCCCCCCCTGAACGTACTGCCATCGACTCACTCCGCAACAACCCAGATTGGGTTATCAAACCAGCCGACAAGGGAGGTGCCGTGGTAGTCTGGCGCGTCGATCTCTACAAAGCTGAGGCCACGCGCCAACTCTCGGACACCTCCTCCTACTTACCCCTGGACCATGACCCCACTGACGAGCACCAGGCCACCATCTCTAGCACCATCACCGACTTAATCAACTCCCACGCCCTGCCCGACCGAGCCTCCAACCTCATCGTTCCCCAGCCCCGCACGGCCCGATTTTACCTTCTCCCCAAAATCCACAAACCTGACTGTCCCGGTAGACCCATTGTCTCTGCCTGTTCATGCCCCACCGAACTCATTTCCACATACCTTGACTCCATCCTACCCCCCTTGGTTAAATCCCTCCCTACCTATGTTCAAGACACCTCAGACACTCTCCGTCGTCTCCGCGCATTCCATTCTCTAGGCCCTCACCTTCACCATGGACGTCCAGTCACTCTACACCTCCATCCCACACCAGGATGGTCTCAAAGCCCTCCGGTTCTTCCTCGACCAGAGAAGCAACCTATACCCGGCCACTGACATCATCTCCTCCGCTGGTCTTTACCCTCAATAACTTCTCGTTTGACTCCTCCCATTTCCTCCAAATACAAGGCGTAGCTATGGGCACACGCATGGGCCCCAGCTACGCCTGCCTCTTTGTCGGGTACGTCGAACAATCCTTGTTCAATACGTACCAAGGCCCCATCCCCGACCTCTACCTCCGCTACATCGACGACTGCTTTGGTGCCACCTCCTGCACCCACACACAACTGACTGACTTCATCCACTTCACCACTAACTTCCATCCGGCACTCAAATACACCTGGACCATTTCCGACACTTCCTTACCATTCCTTGACCTCACTATCTCCATCGCAGGTGATAGACTTCTGACCGACATCCACTATAAACCTACTGACTCCCATGGCCACCTCCAACGTGACCCCACCACTCGCCACACCTTCCCATCTCCCCCCATGTCTGCCATCCGCAAAGACCGCTCCCTCCGTAACTCCCTTGTCAATTCTTCCCTTCCCTCTCGTACCACCCCCTCCCCGGGCACTTTCCGTTGCAACCGCAAGAGATGCAACACTTGTCCCTTTACCTCCCCCCTCGACTCCATTCAAGGACCCAAGCAATCGTTTCAGGAGCGACAGAGGTTCACCTGCATCTCCTCCAACCTCATCTATTGCATCCGCTGCTCTAGACCGACATCCTGCTCTGGCAGCAGCCATGTCAGCAGCGCGTCAGTTTTTTCAACTTTTTTTTTTTTTTTAGTATGTTTTAAAGTATGTGCTTAATGTTCCTTTGTGTGTTTTGTGTGGGGGGTGGTGTGGGGGAAACCGCTTTGGTCGCCTCCTCCATGGAGAGGAGACTTTTTCCAGGTCGCCTCCCCCGTGGCCTAACATCAAGGATCGGCGCGGCCTTTCCCGGAGACGCGCCCGGGACTTCAGCGGCGGGCGCAGCGTGGACTCTCGTTGTGGAGCGGGTGAGCCCTCGCTGGGGCTCGCTGGAGGGGAGCGCTCCGTTTCGCTGGCCCGGGGCAGCCGGCAGCCTGAAGCCGCGGTCTGCAGAGCTCCAGCTGGTGCGGCGTCTACAGCCCGGGATCCACCGTGGGGGACCCGGGGGAAGAAGAAGCCATCACTGCCGGGCCCGCGGCCAACTTCTACCGCGGGGCCAGCATGGACCTACCATCACCTCTGGAGGGGAGCTTCGGCCGCCGGCCCTGCAGTCTACGGTGCTTCTGGCTGCGGCGGAGACTTTAAATCTCGACCGCCGGCCTGCGGCCTACAACAGCTTAAAGCCGCGGTCTCCGGTGAGGAAGAGCCGATCCTGGGCTGACTCTGGACTCTGGTCCTGTCCACGGGGGGGAAATGGAGGAGGACTGGCCAAATTTTGTGCATTCCACCACAGTGATGAATGCTGTGGTGGATGTTTGTGTTACATTTTTATTGTGGTTGTGTGTTCTTTATTATTGTATCGCTGCTGACAACCCAAATTCCACCGACCCTGGTTGTGTGGTAATAAATTCTATCTAAATTCTATCTAGATGTCAGCTGATCTACATCGGTGAGACCAAGCGGAGGCTTGGCGATCGTTTCGCCGAACACCTCCGCTCGGTCCGCAATAACCAATCTGACCTCCCGGTGGCTCAGCACTTCAACTCCCCCTCCCATTCCGCATCCGTCCTCTCTGTCCTGGGTCTCCTCCATGGCCAGAGCGAGCAACACCGGAAATTGAAGGAACAGCACCTCATATTCCGCTTGGGGAATCTGCATCCTGCGGGCATGAACATTGAATTTTCCCAATTTTGTTAGCCCTTGCTGTCTCCTCCCCTTCCTCAGCCCTCGGGCTGTCTCCTCCCATCCCTCAGCTCTCAGGCTCCTCCGCCTCCTTTTTCCTTTCTTCTACCCCCACCCCCCATCAGTCTGAAGAAGGGTTTCGGCCCGAAACATTGTCTATTTCCTTCGCTCCATAGATGCTGTTGCACCCGCTGAGTTTCTCCAGCATTTTTGTGTACCTGAGGCAGAGACTGTTCTTTTCCTTCCCCCCCCCTTCCTCCCTCTCCCCCCCATAGTATACAAGATAATGATCGATACAATGGTATGATGCTCGATCATGATCACTTTGAAATCATGTAGAGCTGATCCTGATATGGAGCAGATGCAACTACAGTCATATAAGCCCCCCCATCCATGCCAATCATTGTCAACCACCCATCTCCTGCCTTCTCCATGTAACCCCTGACATGCGTTCTAATCAAGAATCTATCTATCTGTGCCTTAAACGTATACATTAACTTAGCCTCCACAGCCTACTGTGGCAAAGAATTCCACAGCTTCACCACCCTCTGACTAAAGAAATTCTTCCTCTTCTCCTTCTTAAAGGAACGTCGTTTAATTCTATTACCTCTAGTCCTAGACTCTCCCACTAGTGGAAACAACCTCTCCACATCCACTCTATCCAACCCTTTCACTATTCGATATGTTTCAATGAGGCCCTCCCTCATCCTAAACTCGCTGGAATTTTGAAGTTTAGCTTGTGACTACAATGCTACAGTGCAGTGAATGGCTGCAAGCCATTTTATCTCCCCTTCTCATTCCCATGCTAATATTTCTGTCATTGGCCTCCTTCACTGCTTGAGTGAGCCCATACGCAAACTAGAAAACAGCACGTCAGATTTTGCTGCATAGCTAACAACCCAATGGTATGAACATTGTATTTCCAATTTCATGTAATACGCCCCAACCCTTTCACCATTCTTCCCCTCCAATTCACACATTTCCACCACCTAGATTCAAGATTCAAGAGAGTTTGTCATGTGTCCCAGATAGGACAATTAAATTCTTGCTTTGCTTCAGCACAACAGAATATAGTAGACATAAATAAATGATTCTCTCCTAATGATCTCCTAATAATAAACCTAATGATCCTCTCTCCCATCTCCAAATTCCCCATTTCCCCCTCCCCGGTCCCTTCCACCTATATCCCATCCTCTGACTTTACATTTCACTCTTCCTTCCTAACTGACACCCTCTTCACCTGTGGCCTTTGTCATTCACTCCAAGCATCTCCAAACAGACCCCTGCTCCCTGATGTGTATCCACCAATCACTTGCCACGGTTTGCCCCCCCCATCAGTCTGAAGAAGCATCCTGATCCGAAATGCCTTCTGTTCATTTCCCTCCACACATGCTGCCCGACCCACAAAGGTCCTACGACACTTTGTGTTTGGCTCTACTTCAAAAAAGTTCCCCACTGATGCTGCCTGGCCGGGCTGAGTTGCTCCAACACTTTTTTTTTGCTCAAGAATGCAGCATTCAGTTTCTCTTTGTGACAATGTTGCATCACATGCAACATCTTAGTGTATCTCACCCCATCGCTCTCCAAAACTCATCCCACCTCTCCAAATCTCCCCCCCCCCCACACCTACCCCCTACCTCCCTAAACCTATTCCCCCAACAAATCTAGCCCCACCACCAATATACTCCCTAATCTATCCCTACATCTCTCCAACCCCCCGCAAAAAATCTCCACACCACCAAATCTCCAGCCAACCGTCAAAGACACCCAAATACACCCCCCCCCCCCACCCACACCCACACCCAAATGGCTCTCTCTCCTCTCCAATCTTAACTGTTGGGAGTTAATGGAAGGCAAAGACTGTGTGATGCTGGACGTGGCCACTCAGGTTTGATGTGATCCAGGGGCCGACAGGTTGTTGTGATGAAAAGAGTCAAGACAATAGAACATTGTCATAATGTCCCAGATAAAACAATGCAATTCTTACTTGCAGCAGCACAACAGAATATGTAAACGTACTGCACTGTGAACAATATGATAAACGAAAAATAAATTTCAGAGTGTGTGCATATATACACACACACACACACACACATACATAAGTGCAAAAAAGACAAAACCCATGCCCCCGTCTATGTAAGGTGTCCTTGAGACTCTTGAAAGGCGCCCATAAATAAAATTTATTATTATTATTATTATGTAGTTCAGGTCCAAGATGCTGGAGAAACTCAGCACCTCTGGAGAGAAGGAATAGGTGACGTTTCGGGTCAAGACCCTTCTTCAGACTGATATCCATGTCCATGTCTGTAGATCCAGGAGCAGGGCAGGGCCTCTGTCTCTGGGGACCGAGCTGACCCTCACCATGCCGAGGGGAGGCCGGTTGCATGTCATGTCATCTTCCCCCCCTCTCCTCCCCTCCCCCTCCGCCGCCGCAAATGATCCCCACGCTCCATTCTCCCATCTCACTTACCAACAGGGCCTGCTACATTAAGCACACGCAGAGCGCGCCTTCCTTCATTCCTGCCCAACAGAGAGGGGCGGGTGAGACGAAAGTGTTGGACGTTACTGGGAGGGCACACGCAGCGCCGCCATTACAAGAGCGCAGGCCGGGTTCTCGCGATGTCGACGGGACGGGACGGGGCGGGGGAGGCCTCTCGCGCGTCGGCCGTTGTTGTGCCGCTGCGCGTGCGCGGCCATTCGGAGGGCTGCGGGGTTTTTGTCACGTGGGCGTGGCCCTGGCGTTACGCGCTCGGTCACGTGGGCGGGTCGCTGGCACCAGGTGGGCGGGTCCCTGACGTCACGCGGTCTGTCCGTGGGCAGCTAAGATCTTTGGTGGGCAGGTCCCGAGCGTCACGTGAGCTTGTCCCTGACGTCACGTGGGCGGGCGGCCGTTGGCATTTTGGCGGGAGCGCGGCGGCGAGCCGTGACCGGGGGCCGGTCGCCATTTTTCTAACACAGAAAAAGGGCTCTGCAAGGCATTTACAGTTTCAGCACGTAGATAGAAACAAAGCACAGGTGTTCAGTACATGCTCTTGCCAGTATGGGTCTTCTTTATTGTGCAAAAGTACACTGCGCATACCCACACATATTCACAAAACTGACAAGATATAGGATATGTCACACGACACAAATCATTCCATCATGGTAACCAGTTCTTAAAGTTACAGTTGTCATTATATGCACTACGGGCTCCATCCGAAATATCGCTGCCGACGGCAGGAGTACGTGCTGAGGGACGCACTGAAGCTTGGTGTAGCCAATGCCAAGTGGGGGATGGCGACAGCCTATTGTCCTTCCGCTGCTGGACATGGGGCAGGGGGGGTGGGGCAGGGTGTGGGGAGGGGTGGAGGCAGGTGTGGCAGAGACACCCCTCAAAATAAGGTAGCGATGTTACATTAAGTTACAAAACTTACCTTCAGCGGCGCTGCAGTTCTGCCACTGGCCTTGTGCGCGGCTTTGGCGCCTGTGAGAGGGGGGGGTCGGGATTAAAATGCCGTTTTCTCCTGCCTGTCGGAGGCGAACTTCCTCGGGCTGCCAGCTGCTGAATAACAATTGACCGGACTTCAGTTCTCGGAAGTTTAAAAAAAATATCGCCAGACAATTTAATCGCTGGACTAAAATAAAAAGCTACTTCTAACGCCCTCAACGCCTACAACGGGACGGATCTCAAGTAGGGGACAAAACACGGGGTAAGTCGTCTATTTTACATATAGACTTATTTCTTAGGTTGACTTCAATCAAAATTTACTTGGCGAAAATGTGATTTTGGCCCGATACGAACCGGCAGTGTTTTTCGTGCCAATATTGGGTTCAAATTCACTGCAACCGCAACGTTGCAATCGATCGAGTTCCACAAAAACCCACTAGCAAGATTATTTAAATGCCCATTAATTTACGGGGAATTAAACATTAAATTCCTTCCATTTGGCCTATAAATTCATGACAATGAGATTTAAAAATCGTTATATTTTGAATTCTTGTATGAAAGTTATTTGGACACTTAGACTATTTAAAAATGTTAACCTTTTCTTAAGAAATGGATAGATATTTAGATCTAGTAATTGAATTTAGATGAAACTGATGAATATGAATTTCTTGTTGGGTATTTACTATTTGTTTTAGCGTTTAACTTTATCATTTCTACCTTTCTTTTCTAAAAGTGCAAATAATAACGTTTCTGTTAATGCTGTTCAGTGTTTTTTTTAATTTACATTATAAACAGTTGTCTCCGAAGAAGAAATGCAAAATTGTCAATCCAAAAGCCCAGACAGGCATAGCTAGAGTTCAACTTGAAGTGAAGTTCTCTGTCATGCCCGAGTCTAAGAGGGATCTTAAAAATGGACACATCTTGTACTTGTGAACCTCGTTTGGAAAAAGTAAGTCTGTCTGAAACAGAGAAATCGCTGAGTTCACATTTCTCTTTGTCAGGTGCAGAAGGCTATTCATTTGGTACTGTTAAGTTAAGAGTGAAGACTCTCGTTAACAGGACTTTGATTAAGTTTAAAAAACTCACCAATCCCAAGGAACTTGGAGCATTTATGAAAATTTGTGATTAAACTTTTAAACCTCCAGAAGGCAGTCAACACATTTCTTTAGATGACACTAGACCAAGTGCAGACCCATTGGGTCTGTTTCCCCAACACGCGTTTGCGGGGGGGGGGGGGGGGGGGGGGGCAGTGGCATCACACTCACACTAACCACCTCCCAAACACACAGGCGGGGGGAGGGGGGGGGGGGGGGGGGTGGGGAGAGATTGGGGAGGGAGAGAAGAGCGGGGTGGGGGAGAGTAAGGAGGAGGAGAGTGAGGAGTGGGAGTTGAGCGGGGAGGGCAGGAAGGGGGGAAGGGGGGGAGAGGATGTTAGAGGTGGAGAGAGGGGATGAGGGGAACGGGGGGAGGGGGAGAGAGGTGGGGGAGGAGGGAGAGAGGTGGGGGAGGGGAAGGAGGAGGGAGAGAGTGGGAGGGGGAAGAGTGGGGAGGGAGGAGGAGAGGGGAAGAGAAGGGAGGGGGAAGAGGAGGGAGGGGGAAGAGTGGGAGAGGGGTGGGGGGAGTGGTGGAAGAGGCAGAGATGGGTAGGGGGAGAGAGGGTTGGGGATGGGAGGGGAGGAGTGAGAGAGGGAGGAGAGAGGGGTGGGGGAGGGGGTGAGAGAGGGTGGGGGGAGAGGGAGGAGGGAGAGGGGAAGTGTGTGGAGGGAGGGGGAGAGAGGGTGGGGGAGGGATGGGGGGAGGGGGAGAGGTGTAGGGGGGGTGGTGGAAGTGGGGGAGTGGTGGAAGAGGGAGAGAGGGGGTGGGGGGAGAGAGGGTGGGGAGGGAGGGAGAGGGGTGGGGGAAGGGGAGAGAAGTGGGGAGGGAGGGGTAGGTGGAGTGGTGGAAGAGGGGGAGAGAGGGAGGGGGTGGGGGAGAGAGGGAAGGGGGGTGGGGGAGAGGGGTGAGGAGATGGAGAGAGGGGTGGGTGAGGAGAGAGGGGAGCGTGGGGGAGGGAGGGAGAGGGGTGGGGGGAGGGAGGGGGAGAGAGAGGGGGTAGAGGTGTAGGGGGGGTGGAAGTGGGAGAGAGGGGGGAGGGGGAGTGGTGGAAGAGGGGAAGGGGGTGGGGGGAGAGAGGGGTAGGGGGTGGGGGGAGGGAGGGGGGGTGGGGGAAGGGGAGAGAAGTGGAAGAGTGGGGAGAGAGGGAAGGGGGGTGGGGGAGAGAGGGATGGGGGTAGGAGGAGGAGATCGAGGGAGGAAGGGGTGGGGGGGGAGAGAGGTGTGGGAGAGGGGTGGGGGGGGGAGAGAGGTGTGGGAGAGGGGGAGGAGGGAGATGGGGTAGGGGAGAGAGGGGGAAGAATGGGGAGGGGGAGAGAGGTGTGGGGGAGGAGTTGGGGTAGGGGACAGAGGGGGAAGAATGGGGAGGGGGAAGGGGGTTGGGGAGAGAGGGAAGGGGGTTGGGGAGAGAGGGAAGGGGGTTGGGGAGAGAGGGAAGGGTGTGGGGGGGAGAGGGAAGGGGGGTGGGGGGGGAGAGGGAAGGGGGGTGGGGGGGAGAGGGAAGGGGGGTGGGGGGGGAGAGGGATGGGGGTGGAAGGAGGAGGGGGAGGGGAGTGAGAGGGGTGAGGAGAGGGATATGGAGAGGGGGGAGGAGAGAGGAGAGGGGGAAGAGAGGTGTGGCCCTCACTCCAGCTCCAGGCTCTGCTCCTGCACAGGCAGCAGCCTCCCCACCAGGCACTGGGCGGCGGACAGCCTCCCCACCAGGCGCTGGGTGGCGGACACGGCGGACAGCCTCGCCACCAGGCGCTGGGCGGCGGACAGCCTCCCCACCAGGCGCTGGGCGGGGATCGACCCGAGGACCCCGAGCGAGGAGGTGGACGGGCGTGGACCCCGAGCAAGTCCGCGGCGGGTGGGCTTCTGCAGAACTTTCTGGATATTTCTGAGCTCCATGGGCTCGCACACTCGGCGCTTTCTCCATCTCTCTGCGCCTTTAATCCACAGCGGCGGGGGGGAGGGGCCTGGAGGCAGGTGGACCTGGATAGGTCGGCATGTTGGCATTGTGACGTAAAGCGGCTCGTGAGTCCGATTTAGATTTTTAAATGAGTGGTTGGGGGGGGGAGGATTTTATTTTAAAAACGTATACATAAAAATGTCCAAATGTTTTGAGGAGTGGATGATTGAATGTAAAAGTGAAATCGCTAGCGAAATGGGAAAAATCTCGGAGAATTTTGAAGTTGTTTTGGCGTAGGAAAGAATCAAAGGCCGAATCTGGCACGCACACGCACACACACACACACACACACACACACACACTTTTAATATATAGTTTTAATATATAGATAGATTCCATCACCTGGTGCTCAAGATCCTGAATCTTTGACATCAGCTGAAAGCCAAGTGCCCATATTTCAAGACACTGAGGACATGGGCGATGACAATCATATCAAGCCTTAAAGAGAAAGCAAAACCAAATAGATTTAAAGGACAGAAAGATTTAGGAACTCAAAACCAAATTACGTGGGAAAACGTTTGCACGAGAGCTTGCTGAAACCAAGGCAGAGCTTGTGAGACTTAAAAAGCACACAGACAATTGCTGATGTTTCGTGGCATTAAGAAAAAGAGGAAAACTGTTTCAATTCACCAGCACAGAAAAGTTAGTGAAAATTTAAAGGACAGGCAAGAGGATGTGAGACGCCTCGAATTTGACAACCTTGTCCTCAAAGAAACAATCGAAACTCTGCAGGCTGCCAGGAGTGGGGGCGCCGTCCTGTATGGTATGGCTGCCCAGCCTGCAGCTGTCCGTCTTTTCATCTCTTTTTTTTATTTTTAGTTAGTTAAATTGTTTTTGTTATGGAGTTCTAGTCTTTTTTACGTGGGGGAAGGGGGAAACTACCTTTCAGGGTCTCTAGTAGACAAAGGGTGAAGTCTGAAGAAGGGTTTCGGCCCGAAACGTCGCCTATTTCCTTCGCTCCATAGATGCTGCTGCACCCGCTGAGTTCCTCCAGCAATTTTGTGTACCTTTCAGGGTCTCTACCTGGTCGGGGAGGCAGCTTTTCTCCGGGCTGCACCGTCGACCCGTCCTCGCGGCCTACCAGCGGGCCTGGAGCGGCATTTCCTGAGGGGCCGCCCAGAACCTCGGTTTCGGCGGCGGCACAGTGCTGGAGCGCTATTGAGGAGCGGGCGATGCCTTGCCCGGGTCGCCGCGCTGGAGCTCCAGTGAGCTGAAGACCGGCGAGTAAAACATCGCGGAGCTGCGGGTCTGCGGAGCGGCCAGCTGCGGGCGGCGGCGCTGAACTTTTCACCGGAAGCCTGGGATCTCGCGACGAGATCGCCAGTAGTGGAGTTCCATCCGGCGCGGCCGTGTTGGCTTCTGAAGCCGCGGTCTCGAGTAATGAGGCGGCCGTTCCAGGTGTCCCAAGCCGCTGAGAGGATTCTCCCGACGCCAGAGCACCATCACCCGGCGAGAACGGCCTGGAACATCGGGCCTCTGTAGCGGCAACTGCGGAGGCCTCAATAGGCCTGACTATGGGTGGACATGGGGATGGGACTGGACTTAGTGCCTTCCCTCATAATGGGAACCGTTGTGGGGGGATGTTTTTTATGTTAAAGTTCTTTATTATTGTCATGTTTGTATTCTTTTTTTATGTGCTGCATTGGCAACAAGAATTTCACTACACCTAGGTGTATGTGACTAATAAAGAAACCTTTGAAACCTATTGTCAAGTCAAAGGTGGGCCAGAAAACTTACTCCTCAACAACAAGGATGCATGTGTTTGACTATATTGTAAACAAAACTCCCACAGCAAACATTCCAATCCTGATAAGCCAGTTCTACAAGCGGAGTGGACTTCTTCTGGATCATGTTCCTGGACGCAGTGCAGTTGAAGTTATGGCCCGAGAATTGGGAGCTATTGCTGAGTTGCAAACAGCAAAGATGATCCTAGCAACAAAGGGTTTGACTGTGGGTTTTGATGCAACCACCCAGGAAGAGACCCACATTAACAGTGTGCACTTCACCAACACAGACAAATGTCTTTCTGCAGCAGTCGATGAATTGGCTGGTGGGACTGCTGAGGACTATGCACAACATATTTGCAAAACAGTTGACAATTTGTGTAAAACTTACACTTATTTCAATGAGCAAGCAGATTTTCAAGATACCAGGCAAAAGATAATCGACAATATTTTAAACACAATGAGTGACAGGTGTGCAGCTAATCATGCTGCTATTAGGATTGTGAGTAGTGAGTGGGGTAAATCTTTGAATGAGCTCTACTGCCACTTGCATCCTCTTGACTCCATTGCAACATCAGTTCGCTCAGCCCTCAAAATGCAGAAACAATCCAGAGGACAATTCTTGTTTGGGAAAGACTGTCTCGCAGTAAATGCCATACTGCAGATGAGCAAACTTCAGTACAAAAACGGAAAAGGGGACCCAAAAGGATTTGTCGCATTTTAGAATGACAGGAACATCCCCCGAGGTGTCCTCCCATGGTACCGTGGCAACAGATTGTGTATACTTTACCATATTGGTGGCAAGCTTATAGAACATTATGATGACTTTGTTGCCCTGAATAGCGGAACATCCTGTGGGGGGTTGAAAAGCGCCATCCTCCATGACTTCACCCAGGCTGAAGCAAAAGTAGAACTTCAGATATTAGGCTTACTTAGCAAATATCTGATTGGGCCTTGGATGAAGCGCTTCTACACATCAAACCAGAATCAGATCAACTATGTTGATGGCATCAAAGTGGTTAAAGGGGTTATTGCTGCTCTAAAGGAAGCCACAGAAAATCCAGACAACTTGATATTGGCAAAGGAAGATTTCTTCAGTGAGGAAGTACATCTTGACGCCACATTGACAAAACTTCGGGAGCTACCAGTACATCCACAGTTCAGTTCAAAGATGTGGAGCTGTCTTCAAGCTGTCATCACTGTTGGAGAGGCAGTATAGTAAATACTTTGAACTTGATGTAACTGAGAAACTGAAGGAGGAGACTGCATCAGCAAGTTCACACAACATTGATGCGGAGGAGACAATGGGGATGTTTAGATCATCGAAACAGAAATCTCCCAATGCTACCATGTGTTATTTGTCATGTAGGATGCGGGCCTGCAAGAATAGAACAGTCAATTACCTTGATAATCTCGAGGAGCAACGTAGGGAGGAGGTGCTCTGTAAGGCAGTGACATGGGGGAGAGTGGAGAGGAACAGACGGAAGAAAAAAACAGAAGGAATTGAGAGCAGAAATCATCAAGCGACAGAAAGGCAAGGAGCATGCTCGGGACACGAAAGAGAGGAAAAAAATAGGAAAAAAATTGAAAGAGGCTGATTTAAACAGCTTTCGCAGAGATTATCCGAATTTGGACTACTCCAAATGTGATGATCTACAGCAGTGGTTCCCAACCTTTTTTAGTTCATGGGCTCTTTAATTTTTCTGTGGCCCCCCCTGACATTATTAGCGGAAAGAAAGTGGCCCCCTTCATTGAACCTGTGGCCCCCTAAATCCCCAATTTTTTCTGTGGCCTCCCTGAAATTTGCCATGGCCCCAGGTTGGGAATCACTGATCTACAGGACATTCTTAATGGGAAAATAGTGGGCAGAAAGGCGTGTCATGTGTGGTTTCAAGAACAAACACTTGTAGTTTACAATGCCAATATTGAAAAGTTGAGGAAAAACAAGGTGTACAGAGTTGCTTATTGGTTGCAATCTGAGGAGTATGATGATGCTACTGATTTTGATATGCCAATGTACCAACTAGCAGTTGATCTTCTCGATAAAGACTTGGTCTTTTGCTAGAAATTGTAAATTATTTACCTATCTATAACGGACTTACAGCATATACAATATTAAAGTTCTGATCTTGAGAACATCACATTTTTGAATTTTCAAAGCAGTCTGGATGTTTATTACTATTTCCATCACACAACGGTCAATTTTGTAATTAGCTACAATTAGGTAACTAACTAATTATATGCTTTAATTTCAGGTCATCCAAGTAAGATTGTTTCATATTTGTTTCAGAATGTTTCAATCTATAATAACTGAAAATTTCATTCAGTTCTCTTAATTTTTAAGAAAGTTATGGGCTTTTGACTGTCCTCGATCACATCTTTTGAGTTAAGTCAATGGAAAAGCAATAGGGAACAAGTATGAAAATGGCCATAACTTTTTAAATACTGAAGGTAGGAAATTGAATTAGGTGTCAAATTAAACTTCTTTTTATGCTATATCTGATGGAATAAATTGCAGACTTGATTTTTAAAATCTCAAAATGTTGTAACATTGCTAAATAAAGGAAGGGATTTCATGCTAGTGGGCCACATGAGTGACAAGGGTTTGGGGTAAAATTGTGGTTTGGGGAAACTATTGTATGTATGTTTAGCCTCCGAGAATGTCGGATGGATTTTTTTTTGCACGGTTCAGGTATGGTGTAAGAAGGTACTGCCGATGCTAGTTTAAACCCAAGATAGACCCAAAAAGCTCGAGTAACTCAGCGGGACAGGCAACATCTCTGAAGAGAAGGAATGGGTGACGTTTTGGGGGAGGGGGAGCAGGAGGGGAGCTGCGAGGTACCGAGGAGACACAAGTGAGAGCCTCATTTGTGATGGAAGAGGGGAAACCCCGTTCCCTAAATTAGCTGCGTTCTTCCCACACTTTTGTTTTAATGTGGAAAAATGTATGTTTGACTGAAGATGGACACAAAATGCTGGAGTAACTCAGCATGACAGGCAACATCTTTGGATAGAAGGAATGGGACTGATACAGATGGGGAGCCAATGTGCAGAACATTATATTGAGATAGGAGGAAGAAGAGCACGGTAGAACACAATGGTGCTTGGGGAAACTAACGTTTGGGATAAGTTGACGTGACTGTTGAATCTGATCTTTCAAGTTCAAGTGTACATTTATTGTCACATGCACCAATTGGTACAGTGAAATTTGGGTTGCCATACAGCCATACGAATAAAAAAGGAACACAACACACGATAGAATTTAACATAGACATCCCCACACAGCAGAATCAACATTTTCCCACTGCGAGCGAAGGCAATAAAGTCCAGCCATCTTCCTCCTTGTTCACCAGTGGTCGGGAGCCCCGATGTTTCAGGCCCTCTTGCCGGGATAATCGAAACTCCGACGTCAGAACGGAGAACACTCTCAGCGGTTTGGAGTTCCGAATCGGCCACTTCCTACCGGAGACCGCGGCTCACGAAGTCCACAGGCCGTGCTGGGCGGAGATTCACACTGGCACCGTCGGCAAAGGGACCACCAGGACTCCGCGATGTTGAAGTCAGCGCCGCCCACAGCTGGAAGCTCCGCACCACAGCTCCACGATGTTGAAGCAGCAGGCCCAACACTCCGGAGCTTCAACAAGCGATCCCCAGTAAGGCACTGCCCGCTCCGCGCCAATCCAGTTGGTAGGCCGCGAGGAGGGGGCGGAGATGCGACTCGGAGAATAGTCGCATCCTCGCCAGGAAGAGACTGAGAAACAGTTCCCCCTTTACCCTATCCCTCTCCCCCACATATAAAGACTAAGAAAACCTCCAAAACATACTTTTAAACTGACTAAAAATAACAAAACAATGAAAAAAAACAGTGTAGGCAGAGGCTGCCTTCAATCCATGCAGTTTGTTGAATGGAAGAACACACAACTGCCTATTAAAGTAGAGAAATAATATAACAACCTTTGAAATAGCAAACAGTAATAATCTAATGTAAATAACAAAAATATACAACATATCTAGATAGATATGGCTCTCATCATTTAAGGAAGGTTGTGCTTGCAATGAAGGCAGTGCTGAGTAGATTCCTTAGGTTGTCTCCTGAGATGAAGGCGTGGATGTAAGAAGAAAGATTTGCCTATACTCTTTGGAATATAGAAGAATTAGTGGTAAGCTCATTGAAAGATACATTTTTTGAGGGAAATTGATAAGGTAGATGCTGAGGAAGATCGCGGTTAAGGAGCATCTTTTCAGAATAGGGATTGCCAATTTAAGAATATGAGGAATTTCTTCTCCCGCATTAAACAATAGGCGATCCCTATACTGAAAAGATGTTGGACTTTTCTCTCTCCGAGACTTATGAAGGCAGTCATTAAATATATTCGACAGAAACTGACAAAACTGTGAAACTGCGAGGGAATCAAAAGGCATGGGGATGGAGCAGGGAGGTTATGTCAGCTGCAATTTTATAGACTGGTACAGCAGGCTTAAGGTGAGAATTACCTCACTCCTTCGCCTCTTCCTTATGGTTTCAAGTAAATTAAACCTTCCCATATGATTAGAGAAGTAATTTTTTACCCCTCAATTAAGGCATCAGTTATGAGATTTACACTTTCTAAATCAGATGAGTAATCACCAACTTTTGAAATCACTTGCCCATATGGTCAGCCTAATTAATATGCTTACCTTGTGAAGGCGTTTTAGGTGTGGTTTTAGTTTGGAATGGTTGTTTAGATTATTTATTTGGGAATTTTTGAATTATGCATTGTCATCTGAAGGCTTAGCATACAGGTTCTGTCTGTTGGTGAGTAATGCTGAGAAACATGCTAAAAGTATAATGGAAACTAAAAGCAGCATTATTTCTACTTCTTCATGAAATCAGATCAATTTATCAACCACATGCATCTCTCCTTGAAAAGGTGTTGATAGTTCTCCCACAATGTTGTCAGGCTAGAACTTTCCAAGCAATTTTAATGCAACTCATGAATGAAGGTGTGTTCAAAGTCATAAGGACATAAGGAATAGGAGTTGAATTAGGCCATTCAGCCCATCAAGTCTACTCCGCCATTCAATCATGGCTGATCTATCTCTCCCTCCTAACCCCGTTCTCCTGCTTTCTCCCCATAACATCTGACACCCGTACTAATCAAGAATCTCTCTCTGCCTCAAAAATATCCACTGATTGGCCTCCACAGCCTTCTGTGGCAAAGAATTCCACAGATTCACCACCCTCTCTGACTAAATACATTTCTCTCCATCTCCTTCCTAATACAACGTCCTTTAATTCTGAGGCTATGACCTCCAGTCCTAGACTCTTCCATTAGTGGAAACATCATCTCCATAACCACTCTATCCAGGCCTTTCACTATTCTGTATGTTTCAATGAGGACCCCCCCATTCTTCTAAACTCCAGCGAGTACAGGCCCAGTGCTGATAAACGCTCATTGTAGGTTAACCCTCTCATTCCTGGGATCATTCTTGTAAACCTCTGGACCCTCTCCAGAGCCAGCACATCCTTCCTCAGCCATGGTGCCCAAAATTGCTCACAATATTCCAAATGAGGCCTTACTAGCGCCTTAGAGCCTCAACATAACATCCCTGTTTTTGTATACAAGCCCTCTTGAAATAAATGCTGGCATTGAGTTTGCTTTCTTTACTACTGATTCGACTTGCAGATTAACTATTTGGGAATCCTGCACCAGCACTCTCAAGTCCCTTTTGCACCTCTGATTTCTGGAGGTTTAGAAAACAGTCTAAATCACTTTGCTGTGGTTCTTGTCTAATATATAGACCAGATGTTCAAGGGCAAACTTCCTCCCCTGAACAATGTTGTTAAAACGGATGGGTTTTAGTTCGGGTACTTTCATCATTATCACTACCGACTTTTTATTCCACCTTTATCGAATTAATTGTATTTAACTTCCTCAACAGTCTTTCGTACCACTTGTGAGACCACACAGATACTCAATTAAATGACTCTCCCAAAGTCAACCTTTCCATCAGTGGCAGTCTCCACTTGATGTTGAAATGACTCAAAGATATGAACGTTATCATTGTATTATGTAAACATGGTCAACCCACGTTAGCAGTAACGTCACAGGATGTACCAATGTCTTGCACCATTTCACCAGCTTTGCTTTAACAAAACGTTCCAACTAAGTCTCGCCTTCAGGAATCCAGTGTCAAGGGGTTTGATCTTTCCAACCCAGAGCCAAGCCTTACAGCTGAGTCAAGGCTGACATTTTGTCAAATGTTATTCAATTTTTAAAAGCAATGACAAATGGAAAATGTTTGGAATCATTTAACACATTTACAAAATTATAATGTACCAAAATTACAGATTTGCCTCAGTTACTCACTGAATGCATTTGTTGTAGCAGATTGACTGTAATTTTACATATGTGTACTTGCATATGAAAAATCACAGCCAATCTAATTCAACAACAAGTTTAGATCACCTTACCTTCATAACAAAAGTGGTGGATGATCTGTCATATATATGTTATCAGAGTTTAATTGACACATGGAGACGCAAGAAATGGCAGCTGCTGGAACGTTAATCGAAACTCAGTGATAGCGGAAATCTGTGGGTCAGGCAGCATCTGTGGTGGGAATGGACAGACATTTCTGGTTCAGACTGGAGAAGATGGAACTCAGTCTGAAGAAGAGTCCTGACCCAAATCGCCATCTGTCCATTCCCTCCACAGATGCTAACTGACCCACTGAGTTCCTCCAGCACTTTGTGTTTTGCTCAAATTTATTTACATTGTTTAAATTGTTGAATGATTTCTGCAACTTGACTTCTGCATCCATGACTGTACACCTTGCTGTTTCCTCCCTGACACATGCTGTGGTTCACCTCCTCTTACCTTGTTACTTCAACCATTCTCACTTTTCTGCCACTCTCCACAATACCTCTGGATACCATCACCATACTTATTAATGTCGATTTTCATTTGCTACCACTTACTTCCCTATCTCTCTGATTTACCCATGTTAAATAGTACTGACCACTGTATCCAACTCCCTTAGTATATGGTCTTCTCTGTCCACGTTATTTATAAACCCCAAGTTACACCTTTGGCAACACCAGTAAATTATATATCTATGTTTTAGACTCTATTTCTTAATCATCTGTGCATATTGTAAACAATAGTAACCCAAGCACCATTAGAATGTAGCTTTTTTGTGAGGACAACTTTTTTTTCAGTCAATGCAAAATCCTCTGGTCGGCTTAATAAAGTCTTGGTGTTATTTATTTGTTTATTTCTTCCTTCATGAGGCCTCAAAATTGAAAGATGGGTGGCGTTCTGGGGACCAAGCGTATCCTCACGTACCTCTTAAAATTGCATTATATTGGCTAGCCTGATCAAACATTTCTCAATAGATAACTTCCACCATCATCTTTTTAACTACAGCCCACTGTCCCGCAGTGAAGATTAAAATAAAGATCTGCATAAACTGCCCCAACAGAAAATATTCAGAGCAGAAAAATTGTGCTCTATCCAAATTGAATTTGCTCTTCATAGAGTGACAACAAAAGTAAAATGGCCCAGCCAACGAATAATCCCACATTTTGCAGAAGGAATAGAATCCAGGGATTTTTGCTCTTTGCTCGCAACATCTCTGGAAGCTAAAGGAAAAGAAAGAAGAAATTGTCATTGTTTATTCCAGCAAGGTTATTTGTTCAATGGTCGAACATGATATGTTATTACATGATGAGCTGGCAGTGGAAAGAAAAATGTTCCCAATGTTGGGCGAGTCCAGAACCAGGAGCCACAGTCTTAGAATAAAGGGGAGGCCATTTAAGACTGAGGTGAGAAAAAAACCTTTTCACCCAGAGAGTTGTGAATTTGTGAATTTCCCTGCTACAGAGGGCAGTGGAGGCCAAATCATTGGATTGATTTAAGTGAGAGTTAGATAGAGCTCCAGGGGCTGGTGGAATCAAGGGATATGGGGAGAAAGCAGGCACGGGTTTGGGGACGATCAGCCATGATCACAATGAATGGCGGTACTGGCTCGAAGGGCCGAATGGCCTCCTCCTGCACCTATTTTCTATGTTTCTATGTATTCCCTGTTATCATTCCAATACAAGAATTGTTTGCACCTGGTCATGCTTCCTCGGATCACATCTTTTATCCCCTGTGTCTCATAGCTTTGACATCTTGTGAGTACCTTGCATTTTATAATTAAAGTCAATTAGCCAGCAATGCCTCAGTCCAACAGTGGGAAAAAATGTTGTGCACCCTTTCTGTTTCCCAGTTGGTTTGTAATTCTGCACTGCCAGGCATGGCAGTGGAGCAGATATTATAGTGGTTTTTAAAAGGGTTTTAGGTAGGCATGTGCATTAGCAGGGAATGGCGGGATAGAGATAGCGTGCAGGCAGAGGGAATTAGTACAGGTCCACCACCGATTTTCCGGACCGTTTGGTTCCAGAGCCTTGCTGTATCATCTGTTTTGCCAGACCAACAGAGGTCATGGCCTTGGAGAGACGAGATACTCGCTCACAAAGTTGGCTGTGGAAGTCAGCTATGGGAATGGATCTGCTGGCTCTGGCCGGGCCGGAGTTCCAGAGCCCCAGCAGTAGGCTGCAAATTCAACCCGCCGATAGGCCACAGAAGTTGGCTATGGAAATGGATCTGCCGGTTCCGGTCGGGCCAGGGTTCCAGATCCACGGCCACAGGCGGCAAATTCGACCCGCCGGTCGGCACGGATGTCACAATGAGATTGAGATCGGCCGCCTTACCCGGCCTAGGGCACCGCATTTTCGTGTTGACTTACGGGTGGAACTTCAAGAGCACTCTCGTAATTTTGTCCAAATTAAGGGAGGCATCAGTTGCCGGAATATCGGTGAAGGCCCTGCATAATTTGACATCATGTTTGGTAACCGTTAATACATAAACATATACGCACCATATCTGCAAGAGCCACATATAGGAAGAGCCCTGCTGCTACAGTGAAGATCCATTCTTGCACTAGTTCATCTGTCGCAACTCCTAATGATATGTAGAGTCCAATAAATGCAGTCAAGGCACTGCCAAAGTTCAAGATGATAGATTTCTTCACAGAAATTCCACAATGCAGCAGAACTGCAAAATCACCTAATGTACAAGACAAGAGAAAACCATCTCATTACTGTTATCAGGAGAGTCTAAGGAGTATCAATAACATTTCGATAGGCACATAGATATGCAGAGAATGGAGGAATATGGATCACATGCAGGTAGATGCGATTAATTTGGCCTCATGTTCAGCACAGACATTGTGAGCCTAAGGGCATATTCTTATGCTGCACTATTCAATGTTATTGGAGTGAGATCACTAATGGTATAATACTTTGGTCATTTTAATGGAATACCTAAGGATGTTAGACAAGCAATGAAGTATTTTTCTTAGAGATTAATCGTGGAAGCAGGCCCTTCGGCCCATCTAGTCCACGCTAACCATCACTCACCCGTTCACACTAGTTCTATGTTATCCCACTTTTGCATCCATTCCCTACACACTAGGGGCACTTTACAGAGGCCAATTAACCTACACAACCTGTGCGTCTTTAGGATGTGGGAGGAAAACCGGAGCAGATGGAGGAAATCCATGCGGTCACAGAAAGAAAGTGCAAACTCCACACACAATTGGCATCCAAGGTGAAGATCGAACTTGGGGATCTGGCGCTGCGAGGCAGCAGCTCTACCTGCTGCGCCACTGTGCTGTCCGATGCACTCGCATATTGACTATTCCATTTTTGGTATGACGATTCCAGAATGCTATTTCAGCTGTAACTGAGAACATGCTCCTTACTAGGTAACCCTAATAAAAAATAAATTGAACCTTACAAAGAGTACTTGAGTTTTTGTTTTAATTTCTCATGCTGAATCGTTTCTAAAAGAGCACATGATACTCCCCGCATATCCATTTCAATGTAACATTTAAATATGTGAATCACAAAATATGTGAGCCCAAAATAACTCTCTGGTGGAGGGTTTTCTGCATAGAAAAACCAAGTCAAATCAAATGGCTCTCATTGTTTGGGTATCATGTGGTGCAGGGTAAATGTATCCAATGCCATAATATAGCAGACTGCAGCAAATCAAGTACTAAGCAGCAAAATCAAATCTTACCCATTTCATGAGGGAGTTCATGACATAAAACTGCAAGTGTTGTGGCAAGGCCAGATTTCCAGGAGACAGAGAAAGCTGCCCCTAATGCCAGCCCATCTGCAAAGTTATGGATACCGTCGCCAATCACTATCATGTATGGCAGCACTCGCAAACCTGTAGGGAAAAGGAAGTTGAAACATTCACTTTGTATGTTGTGTTACACTCGTCAAAACAAAATGTTCAGATATAACCTCATCAGTCTAAATAAGGTTTCGCCCCGAAACGTTACCTATTTCCTTCGCTCCATAGATGCAGCCTCACCCGCTGAGTTTCTCCAGCATTTTTGTCTACCTTCGATTTTCCAGCATCTGCAGTTCCTTCTTAAACATTCAGATATACTTCCTCACTATTTTCTTCAATACAAATATTCTATCTTATTCTATTTAATTCCATTTCGTCACACAGAGGGCAATAAATCACTGTAATTCTCTACTCTGGAGGGCCTGGAGTTATTGAGATTTCAAAATAGAGATCAGTGGATGTTAAAGGAATCAAGGGATATGGGTATAACGGAGGAAAATGGCACCAAGGTAGTTTGATGGTGAAGCAGGGTCAAAGCATCCAGTAGTCTTCCACTACTTTAATGATGAAACTAGGCTTGCAATCTCTCCAAAACATCTCTCCAAAACAATTGCTAGTATTGTATTGGAGAGATGCTATGGAGAACAATGTACTTGGTGGTTTGGGACGAATTTAATGATGTCTACTGGTATTCTCAGTATTCGTTTGGAGGAATCTGTGGAGCTTCTAGGAGGAAGGAAAGTTTTTTCAACTTTGTTATCAAAGTCGAGTTGTTTCCTCATTATCTTCTCAAGGTTGGTTCAAAGTCTCGTAAACCTCACACAAAACAGTGTTCCATAAATTGAATTGAACTGAATTGAATACATTTTATTATCCGAGTATGTACACATACAAGGAATTTGCCTTGGTGCTTTGCTAGCAAGTAACAACCCAATATACAGTAGACAATTAAGAATAAAACATTATAATTGAAACATGTGAAGAATGAAATAAAATACCAGAGCAAAAGGAGGCTACAGACTTTTGGCAGTTGAGTAGAGCTACAGCTCGTGGAAAAAAGCTGTTTTTATGTCTGGCTGTGGCTGCTTTGACAGTCCGGAGTCACCTTTAAGTTTTTGGATATATTCAATGCTGGTATAGATTTTTGGACTATCAAGAATCAAGGGTTGAGGGGTACAGTCAGGAATGTGTAGTTGTGCCCAAGATTAGATCTGCGATTAGAAGACTGTGCGCATTCACGCTGTCTATAACGCTCATGATTTTATACACCACGAAAAGATCACCCTTCAAGTCTCCTACACTCCAACGAATGAAGTCTCCCAGAATATTTGGTCCTACCCTAGTCAGATGCAACCCATCCCTCTTGTGTGGGTCACTGTTGCCCCAGAAGCAATCCCCATGGTCCAAAAATCTGAATCCCTGCACCACCTCGATGCCATGCATTCAGTTGTCTTTCCTCCTATTCAAGTCAAGTCAAGAGTTTTACTGTCATGTGTCCCAGATAGGGCCATGAAATTCTTGCTTGCTGCAGCACAACGGAGTATTGTAAACAAAAATACAGAACAGTTCAGTTCAATATACACATAAATAAGCAGATAAAGTGCAATAGGCTGTTACAGTTCAGAGTCTGTTTGTTGACGAGTTTAATAGCCTGATGGCTGTGGGGAAGTAGCTGTTCCTGAACCTGGATGTAATAGATTTCAGGCTCCTGTACCTTCTACCCGATGGTAGCGGAGAGATGAGTGTGTGGCCAGGATGGTGTGGGTCCTTTATGATGTTGGCTGCCTTTTTGAGGCGGTGACTGTGATAGATCCCTTCGATGGTGGGGAGGTCAGAGCCGATGATGGACTGGGCAGTGGTCACAACTTTCTGCATTCTTTTCCTTGCCCTCACATGCGGCGCTAAGAATGGTGGTGGCCCAGAGATAACTACCTTCGAACCCCTGCAATTTAATTCATTCCGAATATTCACTGCAGGTCCTCATCCCCTTTTCTACCTATGTCATTTGTGCCAATGTGCGCTATGATTTCTGGCTGTTCACCCTCCTTGAGATTGTTCTGCAATCACTCAGACACGTCTTCAACCCTGGAACCAAGGGCATAACACACTGTCCCATTGCCTGTTAAAACTCTTATGTTGAATTACAGAATAGGGAGAATGAATGACTTTCAGTGCTGTAAATTCCACATAGTTTTCTTCAACAATTGATTATTTGTGAAAATGAGTGCAATATTCCGTGATCAATGTTATATCAATCAATCAAAATTTCCTCTGCCTCAACATAAGTATATATAGATTGGCATCATAGAGTTATACAACACAGGAATAGGCCCTTCCGCTCAACATCCATGTCAATCAAGATGTTTACCCAAGATCTTGCCTGCATTTGATCCATGTCCCTCTAAATGTTTCCTGTTCATGTGCCCTTCTTAATGATTTTTAAATGTTGTTATTATATCTGCCTCAACTACTGCGTCTAGTAGCTCATATCTGCCATCCTCCATGTGAGAAAATTACCCCTCAGGTCCCTCTTAAATCATTCTCCCAGATTAAATCTATGCTATTGAGGGAGTGCAGCGTAGGTTTACAAAAGGGACTGTCATATGCTGAGAATGGAGCGGCTGGGCTTGTACACTCTGGAATTTAGAAGGATGAGAGGATATCTCATTAAAACATATGATTATTAAGGGATTGGACACGCTAGATGCAGGAAACATGTTCCCGATGTTGGGGGAGTCCAGAACCTGGGGCCACAGTTCAAAAATAAGGGGTAAGCCATTTAGAACGGAGATGAGGAAACACTCTTTCTCACAGAGAGTTGTGAGTCTTTGGAATTATCTGCCGCGGTGGAGGCCGGTTCTCTGGATACTTTCCAGAGAGAGCTAGATAGGGCTCTTAAAGATAGCGGAGTCAGGGGATATGGGGAGAAGGCAGGAACGGGGTACAGATTGGGGATGATCAGCCATGATCACATTGCATAGCGTTGCAGGCTCGAAGGGCCGAATGGCCTACTCCTGCACCTATTGTCTATTGTCTATGCCCTCAAGTTTTAGACGCCCTTGACCTTTTACCTATGCCTCTCATGATTTCCTAAACCTCTATAAGGTCATCTCGCAGCCTCCGACGCTCCAGTAAAACATCCCGGCCTATCCACTCACAAGGTCATAAGTGATAGGAGTAGAATTAGGCCATTCAAGTCTACTCTGCCATTCAATCATGGCTGATCTATCTCTCCCTCCTAACCCCATTCTCCTGCCTTCTCCCCATAACCCCTGACTCCCGTACTAATCTAGAAGCTATCTATCTCGGCCTTAAAAATAAGGTCTCTTCTTACAGCTCATGCTCTCCAGTCCTTGAAACACACTTGTTAATCTTTTCTGTTCCCTCTCCAGCTTAATGACGTCCTTTGTAATACCACCACATCAGCAGAGAAATTCCAGTAACATGGCTGTAAGGGGAAGGAAATTTAGACCAAGGCCCGCCCAATCCAACAAAATTCTTAGGGTAGATTTTGTCGGCAAACTAACCTTTATTGGGACGTACACTCGCGTCACCTTCGAAGGACACTTCAGAGGACACCTAGGCATGGGTACAATAAAGTGGTGATTAATATCTGAAGCAAATCCAAGAATAGTCAGAGTCATACAGCATGGAAATGGCCTAACCCGTACAAGCTGGTCCATTTGCCCATGCCCAGTTCCTATCCATGTGCACAAGGGAGGTAAAGGGCCTGTCCCACTTAGGCGATTCTTTAAGCAACTGTGGCGACAGTCAATGTCGCGGTGTGACGCCGGAAATGCACCCACCCCACGACAATGTCCACGACAAGCTACCATCTTGTCAACGACAAGCTACGTCAACCGGCGACACAATTCCTCGCCACTTGGGGTGTCTGCCTGCGACCACACCTACGACAATTTTGACCACCCAGGCAACAATCTACGACACCCGAAGCTAACCTACCTGCACCAGCGACAAACTACGACAAGCTACGACCCTGTCGACGACAAATGAAGACAACTGAAGACTTCTCTTGAGGCCGGAGCTGTCGCTGGTTGAAGTAGGATGACGTAGGTTGTTGCCAATGGAATTTGCCGAGGTCATGACCCAGCAACAGCCAACGTCACCTGGCGTCATCCTGGCGACAACCTACAACAACCTACAACAGCACCTACGACAGGAGAAAACAGGCAACGTCAAGCCCACTGTTGGTGAGAGGTTTTGGATATTTCCAAATCCAGCGGCGACAACAAATAAGCAATGACACTTGAGGAGGCCACTCACGACAATACAGGCGTCACACCACCACCATGTGGCGACAGCCTATTTTTCAGTTTCAAGGTTTCAAGGTCAGTTTATTGTCACATGTTGAAAATAAGGATTTTTCTGTTTGTGATTCATTACATATTTCTAATACGTAGAAATATGTATTTCTACATATGTCAGAAACTCCAGAACACAAAATAGACACCCTAGGATAGTGTTAGTGTGCGGGGATCACTGGTCGAGCGGATTCAATGGGCCGAAGGGCCTGCTCCTGCGTTGTATCCCAAAAACGAAAACTAAAAACTAAAAACACTCTCCAGTCCTGAAGGAGGTTGTTTATTTTTAATCCTGATTCTTGCACGACAAAGATGTCAGTGGCATTTACTGTATTGCCTGTAATCCTACTTGCATCCTGAATTGAGAGGCAATCTCATCAATGTCTGGAGTCGCATCTTTTCAGATTTCCTTCCCTTAAGGAAGCCAGCAAACCAGATGGGTCAAACACTGATGCTCACTTTTCATTCCCTATTTATTCAGCTGCTGTTATCGAAGTTTAAGTCCTGTCCCCAGTTCCCCCATCCCCTCCCCCTTCCCAGTTCTCTGACCAGTCTTAAGGGCCTGTCCCACTTAAGGTCGGTAGTGACTGACGAGCGACTGTCGCGTGCGTCATCATGTGTCTTCATCCGTCAGCACAGCTGTCTGGAACGCATGATGTCATTTGAATACCCAGTTTATGATATTTATGGTGATTTTCTAAAATGTTCCAGTTTCTTGAGTGGTGCTAGCAATTGGAAAACTGCAGATGTAATGCCTCTATTCAAAAAAAGAGGTGAATGAAAAGTAGCAAGCTGCAGACCAAATTAATCTGTAGGAAGGAACTGCAGAAGCTGGTTTAAATTGAAGATAGACACAAAATGCTGGAGTAACGCGGCGGAACAGGCACCATCTCTGGAGAGAACGAATGGATGATGTTTCGGGTCGAGACTCTTCTTCAGTCTGAAGAAGGGTCTCGACCCGTAACGTCATCCATTGCTTCTCTCCAGAGAAGCTGCCGGTCCCACTGAGTTACTCCAGCATTTTGTATCACTTATCTGGTTTGTTCTTCTATTTCTACCAACTGCACCCCTTCTCATGTCATTCGTTCATCCAGCTGTAGGAGATACATTTGTCTTTTTAACCTCTTCCTTACCCACAATCCAAGGACCCAAGCAGTCATTGCAAGTGAAGCATCAATTCACTTTTTCACTTTCCGGTTTAGCATATTTTGGTGTTCACCACGTAGTTTTCTCTCCGAAACTCTGCATATTTTTAAATCGCGCGCGCTTATATCCATGACGCGTAAAAGGCGGCCCGACTGCGTATGGGCAGCGTGCGGCGGCGCTTGGTTACGCACGGTGACGTGATCACGCGTCACCACGCACTACACGCACGAGGTCAAGACGTCAGCGTGCGACCACAATACGTCCGCGTGTGTACGTGATACGTCACGCCAGAGACACGCGAAGATTTTGTGCCCTACAAAATCCTGGAGCGCCGCGCAATACCGCGTGCATCTCCATACCCCTCCGCGCTTCTCCATGCAACCGTCCCGCGCGGCCCACACGCTACCAGTGCATCTCAACGCGACAATGAGGTCGCGTAAATGGCGCGCAAATGACGGCGAAGTGGGACTTGCCCTTTACTGTCTCCAACTACATTTTATTTCTGTTTGCTTTGTTGTTACCTTCTCCCAACTAACAATGATCTATGTGTAAGAAAGAACTGCAGATGCTGGTTTAAATCGAAGGTAGACACAAAATGCTGGAGTAACTCAGCGGGTGAGGCAGCATCTATGGAGAGAAGGAATGGGCGACGTTTAGGGTCGAGACCCTTCTTCAGGCTGATGTCAGGGGAGGGGGCTGGACAAAGATAGAATGTAGGCAGAGACAGTAAGACTAGTGGGAGAACTGGGAAGGGGATGGAGAGAGAAAGCAAGGACTATCTGAAGTTAGAGAAGTCAATGTTCATACCGCTGGGGTGTAAGCTACACCCAAGTGAAATATGAGGTTCCTCCAATTTGCGCTGGGCCTCACTCTGACAATGGAGGAGGCCCAGGACCGAAAGGTCGGATTGGAAATGTGAGGGGGAGATGAAGTGCTGAGCCACCGGGAGATCAGGAAGCTTAAGACAGACTGAGCGGATGTGTTCAGCGAAACGATCGCCGAGCCTGCGCTTGACACCTGGAACAGCGGATACAGTAGATGAGGTTGGAGGGGGTGCAAGTGAACCTCTGCCTCACCTGGAAAGACTGTCGGGGTCCTTATATACAGTCGAGGGGGAAGGTAAAGGGACAGGTGCATCTCCTGCGGTTGCAGGGGAAAGTACCTAGGGAGGGGGCGGTTTGGGTGGGAAGGGACGAGTTGACCAGGGAGTTTCGGAGGGATCGGTCTCTGCGGAAAGCAGAAAGGGGTGGAGATGGGAAGATGTGGCTAGTGCTGGGATCCCGTTGGAGGTGGCGAAAATGTCGGAGGATTATATGCCGTATGCGACGGCTGATGGGGTGGAAGGTGAGGACAAGAGGGACTCTGTCCTTGTTACGAATGGTAGAAGGGGGAGTAAGAGCGGAGCTGCGGGATATCGAGAAGACCCTAGTGAGAGTCTCATCTATAATGGAAGAGGGGAACCCCCGTTCCCTAAAGAATGAGGACATCTCGGATGTCCTAGTATGGAACACCTCATCCTGAGCTCAGTTGCGGCGTAGACGGAGGAATTGGGAGTAGGGGATAGAGTCTTTACAGGAAGCAGGGTGGGAAGAAGTGTAGTCTTGATAGCTATGGGAGTCAGTATATTTGTAGTAGATGTCAGTCAATAGTCTGTTTCCTGTGATGGAGACGGTGAGATCTAGAACAATGATCTATTCTACATTTTCCTTGAACTCCATTCTCTCTTATCCAGTTTTCACACCTTACACTTCCTTATCTACACATTTCCGTATCTATGAACCTCCCACTCCCTGACATCAGTCTGAAGAAAGGTCTCGACCCAAAACCTCACCCGTTCCTTCTCTCCAGAGATTCTGCCTGAGTTTCTCCAGCATTTGGTGTCTATCCCCAGATCAATAGTCTAGTTCTTTAGATGCAGGTAATATGTGCCATCACTGGTTTAGTTTAGAGATGCAGCATTGAAACAGGCCCTTTGGTCCACCATGTCCATGCCGACCATCATTATCCATTCACGTTGTTCAATGTTATTCCAAATTTCGCATTCACTTCCTTCACACTGGGGGCACTTTTTTTTACAGAGATCTACAAACTTGCAAGTCTTTGGGATGTGGGAGGAAACTAGAGCACCATGGAGGAAACCCACGTGATCACAGGAGATCATGCAAACTCCACACAGGAAGCAACCGAGGTCAGGATCGAACCCAGGCGCTGAGAGGCAGCAGTTCCAGTGGTTGCACCACTGTGGTGCACAAAGTGGTGAAAGGAAGATTTCAACACGTAACCTTCTGACACATTTTTTACCCAATTTCTTAGCTGATCAAGGAGTAAAATTCACCCGAGAGAGAATAAGAGAAAGGGAAGCTGGGAAACTACACAGATAAAGCCTGCTTTCATGTGTAACACTTACCAATTCAACCTGTGATGCAGTCTGTTTTTTCTTCTGCTCATTCTTCTGATTCTTTTTAAATGCTTGAAGTGCCAACTCATGATCGCAATGGTGATGCTCCATTTCATCCTGTAGAAAATGTGCACGCTGCTATGATATTTTCCACTATAGGTTCCTTCTCCCTTCCCCTCCCATCTGAAGCAAGTACTTGGTTGCCCTCTCAAATAGCACGGATTCAACTGATGCATTCCCTAGTTATTAGGAAGTTGTCCCACCCACTGGACATCAACAGAAAGAAAAGAGGGAATGAGGAAAAGATGCGAGACGTCCCTGAATATAATATGGCAATAACTGCCCTGGTGAATCATGAGAGAGAGAGAGAGAGAGAGAGAGAGTGCGAATAAGAAAGTAGGGAAAACCCAGGAAAACTCTCCAGCTTCTCTCCGAACATCCGATTTTACTCTTCAGATCCCAGATCAAGCTGAATCATTTCCACCCTGTATTTATAAGAAAGAACTGCAGATGCTGGAAAAATCGAAGGTAGACAAAAAACACTTAGTGGATGAGGCAACATCTGTGAAGAGAAGGAAATGGTGACGTTTCGGGTCAAGACCCTTCTTCAGACTGAAGAAGGGTCTCGACCCGAAACGTCACCAATTCCTTCGCTCCATAGATGCTGCCTCACCCGCTGAGTTTCTCCAACATTTTTTGTCTACTTCCACCCTGTATGTAGTTTTGCCTTTCAGTAATGATCTTCATCATATTAGTGATGTTGTAATTATGCTACTGAAGCAGTAAAATATGAGTTTAAGTTTAACCATCTAGAAATAGAAAGTGAACATAAAGCAGTCAATCTTTTTGCAAAAGCCCAAGTGATCACAAATGTCCTTTGGGGAATGATACATTCTCAGCTCCATGTTAAGTCTACACCAATACTTGCAGCTATATTCTACAATGGCTTGGCAGGCGTTCAGGCGTGAGGAGCTGGCCTTGAAAAAATGGAAAGTGTTTTTTTTTAAACTTCTTAAAGTGATTAAATAAAATGTACCTGATGGCAGTACACATCGTGCAAAGATATGGAAGAGTGGAAGTGTTGGTGAGGTTGTTTCTCTTTACTCAGTTTAAAAGTACTTAAAAAAAATAAAGCGACTTACATCATCTTTGATTAATATTCCAAATAGCTTTTCCATCACAAAGAATATATAGATGCCTCCAAGAACAGCCAACAGCTTCCAGATGTGAGGGGGTGCCGAGTGTTGAGGACCATTGCTGTGAGAGTGTAAACCAAGAAACTGAAAGAAACAGGCAAAGAAAACATATCTTTAGAACGAACAGGCCATTCAACCCATTAGGCCATTGTGTGTGTTACACTATCCTCTTTTGCCCTTCATTATCTAATTCCTTCAATTGCTACTTCACACTTCTCCTTTGGCCTTAAGGGCCTGTCCCACTTGGACGTCATTTGCGTGCCACGCAGATGGCGCGCAAAGTTTTGGTATATCCCAAAATCCTGAGGCTCGCGCGCGGCCGCGCATCACTGCCTACGTCACCACGCATCATGCGCACATCACGTGTGCGGCATGAGGCATAAATGATGCAGCATAAATTACGCGCAAATGACGCCCATGGGACAGGCCCTTTCTCTTTCACTTATGCATTTAATGACAGTTCATTGAGGTAGAGTTGCACAATCTAGAGACTCACTGAGTAAAGACATTTCCAACAAACTCCCAATTACTGAAGACCATGGACTTGTTTTTTCTAGATGTGCATTTTTGACATGAAGGTGCCAGTCAGCATATTGTTCCTTGCTGTTGTGGCTGTGGCAGATCATCATCCTATAAGCTGCTTAAACTATTTACGGGCCTGACTGTCTAACTCAATTGATACCTTCATTATTTTAATTTTAGTAATCTTTTTGTAGCATTAAAACTTCTAAGAGTGTGAAATTATTTTATTTTACTTTTTAGAGGTACTGGTACGCTGTACTGCCAAGTATTGCCAAAAAATAGCACTGTTGCTAATAATCTAAAGATTTATTTGTTAATAATCTAAACAAAACCGCAGCAATCTCATCTCTTGACTCTCTCAATAACCGGGGAGAGATCCCATCAAGCCCTGGGGGCCTATCAACTTTAATATTCTTTAAGCGCCCAAACACCTTGCCTTCTTTGATATCAACATGCCAGAGAATATCAGTATGCCCATGTATTATTTTACTGCATAGAACTGTACAGAAGGTGGACACAAAGTGCTGGAGTAACTCAGCGGGTCAGGCAGCATCTCTGGAGAAAAAGAATGGGTGATGTTTCAGATCGGGACCCTTTTTTTAGGTCCCGACCTGAAATCTCACCCATTCTTTTTCTCCAGAGGTGCTGCCTGACCTGCTGAGTTACTCCAGCACTTTGCGTCTATCTTCAGTGTATACCAGCATCTGCTGTTCCTTTCCACGCATAGAACAGTACAGCACAAGAACAGGCTTTTTGGTCACAATGTCTGTGCCAAACATGATGCCAAGACCAACTCTTAATTGCCTACATGTGATTCGTATCCCCCCAACTCCTGCATATCATGGCTAATCTTCTTTCTCAATAATATAATTCCACTGTCTTCCCCTGATGCTTTTTGGTTCTAGAAATCAATCTCCTTGAATCAACATGGTCTCCACAGATCTCTGCCTTCTCACAAGTTATTGAGAGTGTCAAGCGACAAGATGGCTGCGGTTTTGACAGATTTAGCCAACGGCAACATTTTGCAGGTATGAGGAACAGCCAGTGTTGTTCCACTGTTTAAGATGGGCAGCGGCAACAAAGGGCAACAAAGACAAACCAGAAAATTGTAGGCCGGTGAACATCACATTAGTGGTAAACGTATTGGAAAAGTTCTTAGGGACAAGATCTACTCGCACCTGAAAAAGCATAATCTTATTAGGGATAGCCTTGTATCAGGTAGATCGTGTCTAATAAATGATTAAGTTTTTTGAGTGGATGACAAAGATGATTGAGGTATATGGAGCAGTGATGTTGTACTTTATTAAAGCTTTATCTTGACTATATTAAAGCTTTCAACAAGGTCTGTTATGGTAAGCTGATCCAGAGATCAGGCATTGAGATCCGTGGAGATTTAATAGATTTGATTCTAAATTGACTTGGCCATAGAAGACAGAGGGGAGTGGTGGAGGGACGTTATTCTGGCTGGAGGTCTGTGACCAGTGGACTTTCACAAAGATCAATGCTGGGACTGTTGTGTGGATGATTTTGATGAAAATGTAGATGGGCTAATTAGTAAGATGACATAAAAACTAGAGGAATAATGGAATGTGAGGAAGGTTTTCACAGAATTCACGGTGGCGCAGTGGTGGAATTGCTGCCTTAAGGGCCTGTCCCACTTGGCCGTCATTTACGCGACCTCATCGTCGCGTTGAGATGTACGGGCAGTGTGTGGGCGGCGCGGGACGTCGCATGGAGAAGCGCTGAGGGGTATGGAGTTGCGCACGGTATCGCGCGGTGCTGCAGGATTTTGTAGGGCACAAAATCTTCGCGCACCTCCGGCAAGATGTATCGCGTATGCACGCGGGCGTATTGTGGTCGCACGCAGACGTGCTGACCTCGTACATGTAGCGTGTGGTGACGCGTGATTACATCACCGTGCGCCGCTGCGCGCCGCCCTTACGGCCACAATGAGAAAATAATTACGCAGTAAGCATCAATGCTTTCAGAGTAATGCCCTCAGTAACAACTTAATAATGATTTTTGAAACATACTTAGTTAAGGATGTTTCAAAAGTTAACATCCAGGTAAGGATTGCAGATTTTAAATTCTAAAAGAACACTAGTAACCAAATTAGTTGTTTTTTTAAATAACCACCAATAATTTTACTAACACCATTTAAAAAAAAATTTGCAAACTAATTCTTAAGCTGGGTTGAAACCCTCAAACTGCTATAATGGAGTACAATTTTATGTTTGTTGGGAGTAATTCAGAAAGTTTAAAAGTAAATTAATTTTTCCAGCAAACAATAATATTATCAATGTTTCACAAATGATGTCATTATGCTGACTAATTCTACTTGCAGAGCAGATAAAAATATTTGAAGGCGCATGATGACAGGTGATGACACGCGCGACCGTCGCACGACTGTCGCGTGTCTGTCACTACCGGCCTGTCGCGTAAATGACAGCCAAGTGGGACAGGCCGTTTACAGCAAATGCCGGAGACCCGGGTTCGATCCTGACTACGGTTGCTGTCTGTAAGGAGTTTGTACGTTCTCCCCGTGTCCTGCATGGGTTTCCTCCGAGATCTTCGGTTTCCTTCCACACTCCAAAGACGTACAGGTAAGTAAGTTAATTGGCTTGGTAAATGTAAAAATTGTCCCTAGTGTGTGCAGGATAGTGTTCGTGTATGGGGATCGCTGGTCGGCGCGGATTCCGGTGGGCTGAAGGGCCTGTTTCCACGCTGTATCGCTAAAACTAAAACTAAAACCAAGATACAGACCAGTTGGAAATGTGAGCAGGTAAATGGCAAATAAAGTTTAATCTGGACTGAAGAAGGCTTCGACCAGAAACGTCACCCATTCCTTCTCTCCAGAGATGCTGTCTGTCCCTCTGTGTTACTCCAGCATTTTGTGTCTATCTTTAATCTGGTCAAATATGGATATGACTTTGGGTGATCAAATTAAGGGAAGATTTATACACTAAATGGCAGGATCCTTAGGAGCACTGATGTACAAAGAGATCTTTGGGAGAAAGTCGAAGGTAGACAAAAATACTGGCAAAACTCAGGGTGAGGCAGCATTTATGGAGCAAAAGAAATAGGCAACGTTTCGGGTCGAGACCCTTCTTTAGACAGGAGAAAACCCATGGCCTCCTGAAAGTGCAACACAAATAGATAGAGTGAAAATGTAAATAGATAGGAATGGTTAGGAGAGGTTTAATTTCCAATGCTCTCACCGTGGGTATAAGATGCAGCACAGCATCACCAGTGAGTGACCCCACAGCCAGACTTACAAACGCCTGTATGACATACTGGTAAGCAGTGGTACAGCTGGTGAACAGAACGACCACGATCCCAACCACTGCACAAAGGCTGACAAGCAACGTTGCAATTGATCCATAAATATATCCTGGAAAATATGAAGTTGGAAAATTAACAATTCACAAAGGTTAAAAGTGATTATTAGCACCTTTGAGAGTGTAATTCTCTCCTTCCAAGGTACTCTTTCCTGTCAAGGTATTCTTTTCTCTTTTTATTCAGTTTTTCCAACCTCGTATCAGTTTACATCCCATCCAAGATGTTCCAAAACACTTTTTAGTGAGGCCGAGGTTCACCTGCACCTCTTCCAACCTCATCTACTACATCCGATTTTCCCAATGTGGCCTCCTGTACTAGTCTCGGCGAGACGAAGCATAAACCAGGTCTATGCATTCGGTATTGGAGTACCGAATACTTGCATTCGGTACGCCATGGTCCACTGGATCTCCCGGTTGCTGAACATTTTAACTCCCAACAGTATGAACATTGAATTACCCAGTTTCAAGTTATAACACAATTACTATCCCCTCTTTCATACCTCGGTTGAGTATTGGAGCAAAAAGGTCCATCTACAGTTGTACAGGGCCCTAGTGAGACCACACCTGAAGTATTGTGTGCAGTTTTGGTCTCCAAATTTGAGGAAGGACATTCTTGCTATTGAGGGTGTGTAGCGTAGGTTCACAAGGTTAATTCCCGGGATGGCGGGACTGTCATATGCTGAGAGAATGGAGTGGCTGGGCTTGTACACTCTGGCGTTTAGAAGGATGAGAGGGGATCTTATTGAAACATATGAGATTATTAAGGGTTTTGACACTCTAGAGGCAGGAAACATGTTCCCGATGTTGGGGGAGTCCAGAACCAGGGGCCTCAGTTTACGAATAAGGGGTAAGCCATTTAGAACGGAGATGAGGAAACACTTTTTCACACAGCGAGTTGTGAGTCTGTGGAATTCTCTGCCTCAGAGGGCGGTGGAGGCCGGTTCTCTCGATGCTTTCAAGGGAGAGCTAGATAGGGCTCTTAACGATAGCGGAGTCAGGGGATATGCGGAGAGGCAGGAATGTGTGTACTGGTTTGGGGATTATCACCATTGAATGGTGGTGTTGGCTCGAAGGGCCGAATGGCCTACTCCTGCATCTATTATCTTTTGTCTATTGTCAAGTTATTTATCCCCCCTCTTTCCTCATCCCTCTCTCCGGCTTTACAGTTCACTCCTTATCTGCCACCCGTTTGTCTCTCGCCTTTGTCGCTTATTCCGTTAACACCCAATTCTTAAAAAGACACCCTGTTGGGGTAACTCAGCAGGTCTAGCAGCATCTCTGAAGGATGAGAATATGTGACGTTTTGGATGGAGATTCTTCTTCAGACTTCAGTCTTCAACACGTGTAAGGTGGAGAAGGTCTGAAACATCGTCTCTTCATGTCCTGCAGAGATGCTGCCTGTCCCACTGAGTTACTCCAGCACTTTGTGCCTTTTTTGTGAACCAGCATCTGCAGCCTCTTGTGTCAACATAAAACTGTCTTAATGAAGCAATGAGCAGAGAGGGCCCTCATCCTATTGTTTGGAAATGAGTCATAGTCAAACAAAAGAGAAACAAGCCTTTCGGCTCAACTTGACCATACCAACCGAGATGCCCCATCTAAGCTACAACTGTTTGCCCATGTTTGGTCCATATCCCTTTCTTATCCATGTATCTGAGCAAATATTATCATGGAATCTCCATCAGAGAGTGCTACAGCATCTTAGTTTTAAGCATCTCATCTCTTCAGAAAAATGGCATCTCCAACAATGCAGAACTCCATAAGTATTGAATTAGATTACATGCTTTGTGATCTAAAGCAAGACTTGACACAAACTCTCTAAACCTGAGTCATTGGTCACACCAAGATGTCTATCACATACATATGTGACATTAATGAGAAAAGTTACAGTCATTTGCTGGAGGGCTTACTTTCAGCAGTGGTCAGCTGAAACTGCTGCCGGCCTGTGCCTGGATGTGTTCTGGTGCAGGCTCCACTCAGAAGTTGCTGGATTAATGCAGGGCTCAGCTGAACAAAATCACTCTGGGAAATCATGCCGTTGGCCGCAATCTGATGGATGATCATTATTTCACTGGAGCTAAAACATTTCTACAGAAGGGAAAAGAAGAGAACCCTGCTGTTAGACATTTCAATCAACATTCTAAATAAAACTTAGAGGCACAAGGGCCTAGTAGAGTTGCTGCTACGATTAGGAAATAATGAAGCACAGCATTAATTTAGCAATTTTGCTCCTTATTGTAGATTCATTACCAGAATACACGTGTGTGTGCTCTTCATCCACTCAAACAACTATTTTAGCGGAAGACATTAGAATCAGGTAGCATCTTTGAAGAGTAATGGAGAGAGACAGACCCCTTCTTCAGAATGAAAAAGTGTCTCTACTCTAACCATTATTAGCCCATTTCATCCACAGATTCTACCTGACCTGCTCAGTTCCTCCAGCAGTTTGTTTTTTTTACTCACAATTTCAGCATCTGCACTCTCGTGTGTATCCAATTCTTTTATTCCCTTTGAATGTATCAAGTCAAGTCAAGTCAAGTTTATTTGTCACATGCACATACGAGATGTGCAGTGAAAGAATATCAGTTTGATTATTCTTGAATATAGAAGTATGGAGGTCATGTTGCAGTTGTACTGAGTATAGAAGTTGGGAGGTCATGTTGCAGTTGTATAAGACATTGGTGAGGCCGCATTTAGAGTATTGCGTTCAGTCCTGGGCACCATGTTATAGGAAAGATGCTGTCAAGCTGGAAAGGGTACAGAGTAGATTTACAAGTTTGTTGCCAGGGCTAGAGGGCCTGAGCTATTTGCAGAGGTTGGGTAGGCTGGGACTCTATTCCTTGGAGTGCAGGAGGGTGAGGGATAATCTTATTTAGGTGTAAAAAATCATGGGAGGATTGGGTAAATGCACAGGGTCTCTTGCCCAGAGAAGGAGAATCAAGGACCAGATGACATAGGTTCAAGGTGAAGGGGGAAAGATTTAATAGGAATCTGAGGGGTAACTTTTTCACACAAAGGGTGTTGGATGTATGGAACAAGCTGCCAGAGGAGGTAGTTGAGGCTGAACATTTAAGAAGCTTTTAGACAGGTACATGGATAGGACAGATTTGGGGGGATATGGATCAAGCGCAGGCAGGTGGGACGTGTAGCTGGTACATGCTGGCCGGTGTGGGCAAGTTGGGTCAAAGGGCCTGTTTCCACATTGTATCACCCTATGACTCTATGACGGGCCTGTTTCCAGGCTGTATCCCTCTATGACTATGGCTCAAGTTCAAGTTCAAGTTTACATTTATTGTCACATGCACCAATTGCTACAGTGAAATTTGGGTTACCATACAGCAGGCACGTGCCATCAGGGTGGGCAAGGTAGGCACTGCCTACCCTGACTAAAATTATAAAATGGTAATTACTAAATATAAATAGTAACGGCATGGGAGAATTATGCCTATCTAAGAGCATAGGCATAAGAGGTAGGCATAATTCTCCGTGCCTTTCATCCGCAGCACTTGTAACCCTTGAAGGTCTGTGCAGCCCACGTGCCGTCAGCGCTGCCTGAAGCCGTCAATTTCAAGCGGGGCTGAAGGCAGCTGAAATTCTGTTTCAGCGCTGGTTTCTTGGCGGGGTTTTCAAATATGGATTGTCATTATTTTAAGTGTATCTTAGGAAACAAAGAGAGAAGAATGGAGTTCGTGTACCGATAATGTGGTAAGTACGTTTTGTGTATATGTTTTTAAATACCGTATTTCCTGGGGTGTGGGGGTGGGGGGGAGAGTTCCTTTCACAGATCCTTAAATTCCGACAGCGCGATTGAGGTTACTCGGCTGTGGGAATTTAAGGATTTGCAGGAAGCGGTTGACATGAGCGAGCGGCAGGTGAGAGATGTTCAGACGGAGAGCACTGCCAGAGGTGAGCGGGCCGGCAGAAGGCACTGAAGTGGCGGCCAGTTCTGCTGTCGGCTCCCGGCGGCCGCTCGCAGCCACCCGAGCTGCTTCTATCCCCGGTTACAATGTGGTTGCTCCGCGCCCGGAGCGCCACGGCAGCGGTGAGTGGGTGAGTTACTGGCTTTATCCCCGACCCCCTCCTTCTCAACACTCCTGCCCTCCCCTCAACGTTACGCCTGGCACAGACTCTCCTGAAAGGAACTCTCCCCCCAATTGGTCCCTTGAACACCATCTCCAGTTTAAATTCCATTTGGAATATTTTGGAGGACCAAGAACCAAGAACAAGTGTTGTCATTCAATTAGATGACAACTGATTCAACTTTTCCCTGTGCTCCCGTTTTTCCCACCTTCTCTCCACCTGCCATCATCCTTCACCCCCCCACCCATTCAGTAATTCAGAATAAAGGAGACTTGGAAGCATTGGGCAAATTGAATTGTTACTGCCTTTATTTTTATTTTTTACGGCAGAACAATCTGCGCATGTGCGTTTTTTTGTTTTTTTTTAAAGCCGGCTGACTGCCTACCTTGAGTAATTACTCACGGCACGTGCCTGCCATACAGCCATACGAATAAAAAAAGAACACAACACACGATAGAATTTAACATAAACATCCCCACACAGCGGAATCAACGTTTCCCACTGTGAGGGAAGGCACCAAAGTTCAGACATCTTCCTTACTCTTTGTTGTTCACCCGCGGTCGGGGTTCTTATTTTCTGATTCTGTTTGTCCTGACATTAATTTCAGTTATTTCTGTAGAGCTGAACTATATATGGCACCCACTCGTTTTGGTTCTCCAAATAAGATAAAAGCTTTAGTAAATATTTCTGCCCGAAATACTCTTCCTCTTCAATCTACAAAAGCACATTATAGTACAGCGATGCCCTCTGGTGGTAAGATATTGGTTCTTTGGGTTTAAGAAGGAACTGCAGATGCTGGAAAATCGAAGGTAGACAAAAGTGCTGGAGAAACTCAGCGGGTGCAGCAGCATCTATGGACCTTCGCTCCATAGATGCTGCTGCACCCGCTGAGTTTCTCCAGCACTTTTGTCTACCGTTGGTTCTTTGGGTTCCAAGTAGATAGACATACGGATATAGAGGGATAGGGATGATGTGCAGGCAGAGGAGAATAATTTAGCTTGCCATCATGTTTGGCAAGGACATCATGGACCTGTACCAATGCTACACTGTTTTATATTCTGTATAGATCCTAACTCAACTTTACCTGACTCAACTACCAGGTTATTAAAATGGTAAACATTTTGGGCAGTGAACATCCCCCACTTGAACCAAGTACGCCTGAAATCATTTATCTATGAAATCATTTCACGCAGGGAAATAAAAAATAAAATAAATGCTGGAAGAACTCAGCAAGTCAGGCAGCATCTGTGGAGAGAGGAATAGAATGAACAGTTCAGGAAGGATTCTGATGAAAAAACCATCAACGTGAAACGTTCACTACTATTCCCAGCTGTTATGTTGCGACGGAACCATCCTTCTGCAACCAGAGCAGTCCTGAAGTACTATCTACTGTACCTCATCGGGGATCCTCGGACTATCTTTGATCGGACTTTACTGGCTTTACCTTGCACTCAGTGTTATTTCCTTATCATGTATCTGATGTATCCTGTCCTCTTTACACATCCCTCCTCCAGCTTTACATTTCACTCCTCCTCTCTGCTTACCTGACACCCTTTCGTCACCATTTTACCTCTGATCTTTGTCACTAATTCCATCCATCTGGCAATCAGCCCTATCCCCCCCTTGCCTCTTTACCTATATCCACCTTTCACTTGCCTGGCTTTATCCTGCACCTTCCCCCCACCTCTCTTTTCTAGCTTTCTCATCTTACCTCCACCAGTCTGAAGAAGGATCCCAACCTAAAACGCCATCTGTCCATTCCCTCCACATATGTTGCCTGACCCACTGAGTTCCCCCAACACTTTGTGTTTGTGCTTCCTTTCAACTAATTGTCTTTCTAATGCTTGCTGTGCCTGCCTGATTACACGTGTTTCAGTAACCAGTGCACACAGATCCCTCTGCATATCATTTTGCACTATTTAAAAAGGCAATTTTTTTGCCCCTGCCAAACAATTAACTTCACACTTTTCATTTTAATTTCTACTTACACCAGCTCGTAAGTACTGTAGTCTGCATTGATTGTAATTTCTACATGTGGAAACCAAGGAAGAGTTGTTGTGTTGTGAACACATTGGAAATCCTGCCCTAGGTTTCATCGCTTGAACCCAGGGGTAGTGAAACCAATTGCAACAGCCTTTATTGACTTGGCTCAGGGACCATACAACTGGAACTTGATCATTCCACATTGTGAAACCAGTTGGGCCAGGGGTTTCCCTGATAAGCCAGGTTTCCCTGATAAGCCTGGTTTCAATAGGACGTGATATCATAGAATAACTCATATCATGGAACCCTGATGCAGCTCAGGCTGGATGTCCTGAGGGTCGGTCAGTAACAATTGGTAAAAGAGAATTGCTGTAAGGTGTGTAACATTACCATGTTCCAGGTAGTATTCTCCTTCTCCTCCTGGTTATGATTTGCCAGCCGATGGGAACTATGGTCATGCTCTTCCTCGTGTTCATGACCTTGTTCACTTTCACTCTCTTGCCCGTGACCTTCACTATGCCCGTGGTCTGGATCTTCTTGGTTATCATGAGCTAAACCAATTTTACTCATCAAGTCTTCAAGTTCTGAAATGAAAGGAGGAAGCCTTGGCATTTATGTAGTTCCACCGTCCACCACTTGATTCAGAATTCCTGTTCCTCCCACCAAGCCCACACTGTAAATTTTCCCCATCCCCACAAATGTACAAAACAATTCCAATTGTTCTTTGGTAAACTAGACCATGATAATGCAAGACAAAGTAAACAAGTTTCAGCCCGAAACGTTGCCTATTTCCTTCGCTCCATAGATGCTGCCGCTAAGGGTTTCAGCCCGAAACGTTGCCCGTTTCCTCTGCTCCATAGATGCTGCCGCTTTAAGGGTTACGGCCCGAAATGTTGCCCATTTCCTTCGCTCCGTAGATGCTACCGCACCCGCTGAGTTTCTCCAGCACTTTTGTCTACCTTCAATTTTCCAGCATCTGCATTTCCTTTTTAAACAAGTAATCAGTCCAACCTTGTTAATGCAATGCCCATAGTGGTTTGGTGCTGTGGTATGGTTGTGTTTAGTGTTATGCAGGATGGTTCAGGAGCCAAATGATTGCTGGGAAGAAGCTACTCAAGGAGGTCATGGCTCTCAGCCTCGTGTAAGTTCTACTGGAAAAAGAATGTGACCAGGGTGGTATGGGTCTTAGATGATTTCCGTTGCTTTTGTGAAGTAGCACCTCCTGTAGATTCCTTTGACAGTGGGGAAGTCAGTACCTGCGATGGACCAGGCAATGTCCACCACTTTCTGCTGCCTCCTTCTTTCCTGGGATCAAGACAGAGTGAATGTCGAGAAGATGGGGGAGTCCTGAGGTGGATTTCTAATCAGTGACGAAAGGAAAGGACAGGGCACGAAGATGGACCTCAGAAATGTTGTCGCAGCCATCATTTTATTGAACAGCAGCAGGTCTCAATGGGCTGAAGAGCCTACTCCTGATCTTGCCTCTCATGGACATTGCAGAAGTCTGCACTGCAATGTGAAAATGAAGATGTCCGCTTTTAATGCGATAGACCCAAGTTGCAGTTGCATCCCCAGCTCTAGTCTCCCTGCCCAATGCCTCTACTCAGGCCACTAGCAAAAGAAAAGCAGAATAGAGAATGTTTTCCTTACCTGTTCTGGTGAAGTTCCTGGATTCATTATGGTACATGTGAAAGATAAAGTTAAGGAAGTACTCAGGCCCTGGCAATAGGTGCTGGAGGATGCAGTCGCCTCGTAAGACGTGGTAAAGGACTACAGCAGAAAAGTGGCCAACATTAATTCCTGCCATTCCGTTGGACACCAATTCATACTCTTCTAAGATTTGAGTTGAGTTGACACAGGGCTGGAGGTTAAAATAAATTAATTATCAAACATATCTAGTAACTAAACACCTTCTAACAGCCTATACTTCTTCCTCGTTCATGTTTTCTCCCCAAACCTTTCCCAACAGTTTCTAGTGTTCCCTTTCTCCATCGTCTTGTCACTGATACTAAAAGAGAATCGAATAGATGTACAAGAATTGCAGCCGATGGAGAAAGGGCCAGTGGGTGGCGGTGGTGAGTTGCTCTGAACAGGGTTATGGCCCTGTCCCATGATGCGAGTTCATTCACGTGCTCTCCCGTGTTTAAAAAAAAATCAAACTCGTGGTAAGCACAGAGAATGAGCGTAGCGGGTACGTCGGAGCTCAGGGGCGTCTCTTAGCGGCTCGTAACGCTAACGGCAGGTACTCGAGAAGACTCGCTAACAGCAGGTAAGCTCGGGAAGACTTGTGAAGATTTTTCAACATGTTGAAAAATGTCCATGAGAGCCCCGAGTACCCACAAGCGGCCATTACCGTAAATCTCCTAGTTCGAATCAGGGCAAACTCGGGAGAACTCTTGGAATGAACTCATACAGTGGGACAGGGCTTTTAGGGTAGGGGTTAGGGTTAGGGTGAGTTGCTCCGAACAATGCCATTATGAACAGGAAGGGCCAAATGGGCTCCTGTGCAGCACTCACAATATACATCACTAGAGTCAGGAGTGGTTCCAGACGATTGGACAATTGCCAATATTACTCGACTGCACAAGAAGGGAGCAAAGCAGAATAGTGGGAACTATTGGCCGGTTAGTCTGGCTTCAGTGGTTGGTAAGAATTTAGAGTGCATTATGAAGGACGAGGTTACAGAATACTTAGAAGTTCATGATTAAATAGGCCAAAGTCAGCATGTGAAAGGGAGATCTTGATGACGTATCTGCTGGAATTCTTTGCAGAAGTAAATAGCAGGACAGACAAAGGAGAGTCAGTGGACGTTGTTTACCTAGATTTTCAGAAAGTTTTTGATAAGTTTCCACACGTGAGGCTGCTGAGGAAGATGAGAGCCCACGGTATCAAAGGGCAAATACTGGCATGGATATCAGGTTGGCTGGATGGCAGAAGGCAGAGCGGGATAAAGGGGGCTTTTTCTGGTTGGCCGCCAGTGACTAGCGCAGTTCCGCAGGGGTCGGTGCTGGGGCCACTGCTCTTCACATTGTATATTAGTCATTTGGATGAGGGGGTTGGAGGCTTTGTGGCCAAGTTTGCAGATGATACAAAAATAGGTGGAGGGGCAGGTAGTGTAGAGAAAGCAGGGACTCTGCAGAAGGACTTGGACAGGTTGGGAGAGTGGGCAGAGAAGTGGCGGATGGAATATAGTATGGCACAGTGTGAAGTCATGCATTTTGGTAGTAGGAATAAAGTTGTAGACTATTTTCTAAATGGGGAGAGAATCCAGAAATCGGAGGTGCAAAGGGACTTGGGAGTGCTGGTGCTGGTGCAGCACTCCCAAAATCTGCAAGTCAAATCAGTAGTAAAGAAAGCAAACGCAATGCTAGCATTTATTTCAAGAGGGCTTGCATACAAAAACAGAGATGTAACGCTGAGGCACTATAAGTTGCTGGTCAGGCCGCATTTGGAGCAATTTTGGGCACCATATCTGAGGAGAGGGTCCAGAGGAGTTTGACAAGAATGATCCCAGGAATGAGTGGGTTAGCATATGATGAGCGTTTAACGACACTGGTCCTCTACTGGTTGGAATTGAGAAGGATGAGGGGGAACCTCATTGAAACTTAGCGAACAGTGAAAGGCTTGGATAGTGTGGATGTGGAGAGAATATTTCCACTGGTGGGAGAGTCTAAGATTAGAGATCATAGCCTCAGAATTAAAGATTGGTCCTTTAAGAAAGAGACGAGGAAGAATTTCTTTAGTCAGAGGAATCTGTGGAATTATTTGCCACAGAAGGCTGTTAGATTGTAGATTAGTACATGTGTCAGGGCTCATGGGGAGAAGTCAGGAAATGGAGAGAGAAATAGATCACCCATGATTGAATGGCAGAGTGGACTTGATGGGCCGGTTGGCCTAATTCTGTAACTCAACTATGACCTTATGATAGATCAAATTGATTTGCATCTTGACAAATTAATATGGACATTTCCCTGGATTAAAATTATGACATTTATTTTTTGCCCTACTTCAGACGTGACCTGTCTAGCAATGCAATGGTGATGAACCTGATCCAACTTTTTGTACTATTCAGGTCAATGGCATCTGCGTGATCAATAACCCATCCACTTACAAAACATCTTTTTACTTGGCATTGGTTCATTGTAGGTATTAGTTCATTATTGTCGTGTTTTCCGAGATACAGTGAATAACTTTGTTTACGATGCCCGGACACTAATTTGATCGGAATGTTGCTTGCATTGGAGGGGAGGGGGGATATCAGCTACAGGGAGAGGTTGGACAGACTTGGATTGTCTTCACTGGAATGATGGAGATTGAGGGGAGATCTGATGGAAGTAATGCGTGTAAAATTATGAGAGGCATAGCTAGGGTAGACAGTCAGAATCTATTTCACAGCATGGGAAAAAAATCAAATATTGGAGAAGGTGAGGGGGGCAGGGCTTAAAGGAAATGTGCGGGGCAGTTTTTTTTACATAGAAGGTGGTGGGTGCATGGAACACGCTGCCAGGGTTTGTGGTTGGGGCAGTGGCATTTAACAGGATTTTGGATTGTCATACGTATATGCAAGGAATGGAGGGATATGGATTGTGAAGGTAATGAAGGTTCACCAGACTGATTCCTGGGATGTCAGGACTTTCATATGAAGAAAGACTGGATAGACTCGGCTTGTACTCGCTAGAATTTAGAAGATTGAGGTGGGATCTTATAGAAACTTACAAAATTCGTAAGGGTTGGACAGGCTAGAGGCAGGAAACATGTTCCCTACGTTGGGGGAGTCCAGAACCAGGGGCCACAGTTTAAGAATAAGGGGTAGGCCATTTAGAACGGAGATGAGGAAACACTTTTTCTCACAGAGTTGTGAGTCTGTGGAATTCTCTGCCTCAGAGGGCGGTGGAGGCAGGTACTCTGGATACTTTCAAGAGAGAGCTAGATAGGGCTCTTAATGATAGCGGAGTCCATTCCCTTAACAATCTTATATGTTTCAATAAGGGATTAATTTTGAATTAAAAGCAAAAAAGAAACATGCTGGAAGGATATGCTCAACATGTCAGACATCAGCTGAAAAGCAGGGTGAAGGTTTCAGGTCAACGACTTCTCATGGCTGCTTGGAAAAGCTGGATGGAGATAAGCAAGATTTACAATGCAGATACAATGGGTGTGGTGGAGGAAATAAAAGTGAAGGGCTGATAAGGTGGAGAATAGGAGACGTTAAATGTCAAAAGGGGGGAAATAGCGCATGGTGAAGGAGGAACAAATAATGCTAGTAAAGTGAATTGTGGAGGAGGAGTTGTAAATGAGAGAGGCCATGGTGCCTGCCACTAAGCAACCACGAAGCTAGCGTGTGGCGTTGATCTTCCAACCTACCTCAATGCAGATTTTACAGTTTTTTACCTGCACTGTCTCTGTAATGCTATCACATTGTATTCTGCATTCTGGTATTTTGTCTCTTTACGCTACCTGTTGCACTTGTGTTTGGAGAAACAAGGAACTGCGGGTGCGGGTCTACAACAAAAAAACCCACAAAGTGCAGGAGTATAAAGGCAGATCAGGCAGCATCTCTGGAGAACGTGGCGAGGGTGACGTTTTGGGTCGAGGTTTACTCGGAGATTTACGGTAATGGCCACTCGTCGGTACTCGGGGCTCTCGTGGACATTTTTCAACATGTTGAAAAATCTTCACGAGTCTTCCCGTGCTTACCTGCCGTTAGCGAGTCTTCCCGAGTACCTGCCGTTAGTGTTACGAGCCGCTAAGAGACGTCCCCGAGCTCCGACGTACCCGCTACGTTCATTCTCCGTGCTTACCACGAGTTTGATTTTTTTTAAACTCGGGAGAGTTCTTTGAATGAACTCGTACAGTGGGACAGGGCTTTAAGAGTGTTTGATTGTCATATGTACATTTTTCAGCTCTTCGACACTATACTGACGCACAGAGTTTATCCCAATCCCTACTAGTTTTCCCTGCAGCCTATTTCTCCCTACATTCCCATCAACTCCCCAAATTCGTGCACATATGGCGTATAGTGTATCCAACCTGTGGCCATTTACCCTACCAATGCGCCGAGCTTTAAGACGTGGGAGGAAACCGGAGCACCCCGGGAAAAACCCACGCAATCACAGGAGATTGCGATCGAAACAGAGCCTCTGAAGCCATGAGGCAGCAGCTCTATCCGCCGCACCGCAGTTGCACTTAGATTGATGAGCTTTCTCCCTCTCGTAAAATACTAGAGTCATAACAGGCCCTTTGGCCCAACTCATCCATGCTGACCAAGATGCCCCATCTAAGCCAGTCCCATTTACCTGCATGTGGCCCACATCCCTCTTAACCTTTCCCAACCATGTTCCTGTCCAAATGGCTTCAACTGCTATTGTACCTGCCTCAACTACCTCCTCTGTCAGCTTGTTCCATATAACTCCACTCTGTCTGGAAACGTTACTCCTCAGGTTCTGGTTAAACCCTACCTCTCTCACTTTGAACCCATGCCCCCTATTTCTTGGTTTCCCTACCCTGGGACAAAGACTCCACACAATAATCCTATCAATGCACAATAATACACAATACAATTTATTTGTCACTTGAACCTCATGGAGGCTCAAATGAAATGTTGTTTCTGCAGTCATACACACATGAAAAAAAAGACCCAAGACACAACACAATTTACACAGACATCCATCACAGCGTATCTCCTCCTCGCTGTGATGGAAGGCAAAAAAACTTATCTCTCCCCTGCACTCCCCATTCCCCTCCCGATGTCAGAGTCAAAGTCCCCGGCGGGCGATGGCAATTGTCCCGCGGCCATTAAAGCCACGCCGGGCGATGCAAGGCCACGCTCTGGGTCTTGTTGGAGCCCCTGGCGGGCTCCAGCAAAGTCCCGCAGCCGTTGAAGCCGCGCCGGGCGGTGATGTAAGGCCCCGCTCCAGGTCATCCTCGACCCCGCGACTCGGGCGGGTGAAGTCGCCGTTGCAGAAGCCTCGAAAAGCGGTCTCCCACCAGGGACCCGCGGGCTCCCGATATTACTGTCTGCCAGACCTGCGGTAAGCCTCCGAATCCCCGGGGGCCGGGTCACAGCATATCTCTATTCCCCTCGTGATTTTTATACACCTAATCTTTGCTGGTTGCCTCACTCTGGTTGCAGTTGCTAATTAGTTTAGTGTGGTGCAGAGTTCGAGGTTATGCTGATAACACACAATTGAATGGTGAGGAACAGAGAAAGTGCCAAGTACTAGATCCTACCTACCTGACCCTTGGCCACTGTCAGATAGTTCTTTTGTATTTTCTGCAGTACTTCTTCCACCTGGTGAGAGGTGAGCTCATGGATTTGGCTTGTATCATTTGCCCTCAGTAGATTTTCTGCAAACACCATTGTTTCTTCCACCCACTTGTTGGACTGTATGTCCTGGCACACTCTCTGTGGGTCACTCAGGAAAAGCAGCAAGCCGGGAGCAACACGAAAAAAGTCATCCGATGTCAGTGTTCTGTTGTTGTTGCTGCTGTTCTTCCCATCAAATTCAAAAATATCATCAGCTGAAAAACACTGATTAGGAGAAAAGAGGTGGAAAAGAATTGTTAATAAATGATTTTTCAAAAGTGAAATTGTCATCTCCAATATATATATATATATATGTAGCCATTTACCCTACCAATGCGCCGGGCTTTAAGACGTGGGAGGAAACCGGAGCACCCCGGGCAAAACCCACCCAGTCACAGGAGACCGCGAACGAAACAGAACCTCCGAAGCCATGAGGCTTGATGGTGAGGGAATATCAGACCTTTACTGTAAATGAAACTTGAAGAATCTTATCAGATTCTAGAGACAGCAGCTGTGGGTGATCATATAGAGATGTATAAATTCATGAAGGGAATGAATAGGGTGAATGCACACTTTTGTGTGTGTGTGTAGGGGGATGTGTGTGTGTGGGCGCGTGTGTGCATGTGCCTGTGTGTGTATGTAGGGGTGTGTGTTTGTGTGTGTAGGGGGCCTGTGTGTGTGTCTGTGCGTATGTATGTGTGTGTTGGTGTGTAGGGGTGTTGGTGTGTAGGGGTGTGTGTGTGTGTTGGTGTGTAAGGCTGTGTGTGTTTGTGTGTTGATTAGTTCTGAGTATGGTGCCCTCTAGTTCAGACCAATTCAATTCAATTCAAGCACTTTGTTCATCCCCAAGGGGCAATTTAAAGGGCGCATCACAGTAGCTTTTTAAAAAAAAGAAAGGGCCACAAACAACGTAACGAAGAGACAAACATTCAAAGCTACTCTCTGCACCGACCGGTCGACCGCACGAGCAGTGACCCGGCAAGGATTGGGTTGTCAGCAGCGATACAATAATAAAGAACACACAAACTGTAACACAAACATCCACCACAGCATTCATCACTGTGGTGGAAGGCACAAAAATTTGGCCAGTCCTCCTCCATTTTCCCCTGTGGACAGGACCAGAGTCAGTCCAGGATCGGCTCTTCCTCACCGGAGACCGCGGCTTTAGATTGTTGTAGGCCGCAGGCCGGCGGTCAAGATTTAAAGTCCCCGCCGCAGCCAAAAGCACCGTAGACTGCAGGGCCGGCGGTCGAAGCTCCCCTCCAGGGGTGATGGTAAGTCCATGCCGGCCCCGCAGTAGAAGTTGGCCGCGGGCCCGGCAGTGATGGCTTCTTCTTCCCCCGGGTCCCCCACGAGGGATCCCGGGCTGTAGACGCCGCACCAGCTGGAGCTCTGCAGACCGCGACTTCAGGCTGCGACTTCAGGCTGCCGGCTACCCCGGGCCAGCGAAACGGAGCGCTCCCCTCCAGCGAGCCCCAGCGAGGGTTCACCCGCTCCACAACGAGAGTCTACGCTGCGCCCGCCGCTGAAGCCCCGGGCGCGTCTCCGGGAAAGGCCGCGCCGATCCTTGATGTTAGGCCACGGGGGAGGCGACCTGGAAAAAGTCGCCTCTCCATGGAGGAGGCGACCGAAGCGGTTTCCCCCTTACCCCCCCACACCACCCCCCCACACAAAACACACAAAGAAACATTAAATACACACTTTAAAACATACTAAAAAATAAAAAAAAGTTGAAAAAACTGACGCGCTGCTGACATGGCTGCTGCCAGAACAGCGCCCCCGGAGACCATCAGGTCTGGTGTGTGTGAGCTGGTGTGTGCTGGAGCTGGTCTGCTGTGTGAGCTGGAGCTGGTCTGGTGTGTGTGCTGTGTGTGTTGGAGCTGGTCTGGTGTGTGAGCTGGTGTGTGTTGGAGCTGGTCTGGTGTGTGAGCTGGTGTGTGTTGGAGCTGGCCCCGTGTCTGATACACAGAGACTCGGGAACAAGGTAGCTGGTGTGTGATGCCCTTATGTGGACTCCCTTTAAAGTTTGAAGTCTATGTCTGAAGACGGGTCTCAAGCCGAAACGTCACCCATTCCTTCTCTCCAGAGGTGCTGCTTGTCCTGCTGAGTTACTCCAGCTTTTAAACTCACCAGATTCACAGTAATGTTCAAAAAGTGAAATAAAAGTGTGTGCGGGCCATTAATTGGTGTAATATCCAATAGTCTGGGATATCTGGCTGGCCAGCACCACCAAAGCCTTGATGGTGAGGGAACAGACCTTTACTGTAAATGAAACCTTTGAAGAATCTTATCAGATTCTAGAGACAGCAGCTGTGGGTGATCATATAGAGATGTATAAATTCATGAAGGGAATGAATAGGGTGAATGCACACTTTTGTGTGTGTGTGTAGGGGGATGTGTGTGTGTGGGCGCGTGTGTGCATGTGCCTGTGTGTGTATGTAGGGGTGTGTGTTTGTGTGTGTAGGGGGCCTGTGTGTGTGTCTGTGCGTATGTATGTGTGTGTTGGTGTGTAGGGGTGTTGGTGTGTAGGGGTGTGTGTGTGTGTTGGTGTGTAAGGCTGTGTGTGTTTGTGTGTTGATTAGTTCTGAGTATGGTGCCCTCTAGTTCAGACCAATTCAATTCAATTCAATTCAAGCACTTTGTTCATCCCCAAGGGGCAATTTAAAGGGCGCATCACAGTAGCTTTTTAAAAAAAAGAAAGGGCCACAAACAACGTAACGAAGAGACAAACATTCAAAGCTACTCTCTGCACCGACCGGTCGACCGCACGAGCAGTGACCCGGCAAGGATTGGGTTGTCAGCAGCGATACAATAATAAAGAACACACAAACTGTAACACAAACATCCACCACAGCATTCATCACTGTGGTGGAAGGCACAAAAATTTGGCCAGTCCTCCTCCATTTTCCCCCGTGGACAGGACCAGAGTCAGTCCAGGATCGGCTCTTCCTCACCGGAGACCGCGGCTTTAGATTGTTGTAGGCCGCAGGCCGGCGGTCAAGATTTAAAGTCCCCGCCGCAGCCAAAAGCACCGTAGACTGCAGGGCCGGCGGTCGAAGCTCCCCTCCAGGGGTGATGGTAAGTCCATGCCGGCCCCGCGGTAGAAGTTGGCCGCGGGCCCGGCAGTGATGGCTTCTTCTTCCCCCGGGTCCCCCACGAGGGATCCCGGGCTGTAGACGCCGCACCAGCTGGAGCTCTGCAGACCGCGACTTCAGGCTGCGACTTCAGGCTGCCGGCTACCCCGGGCCAGCGAAACGGAGCGCTCCCCTCCAGCGAGCCCCAGCGAGGGTTCACCCGCTCCACAACGAGAGTCTACGCTGCGCCCGCCGCTGAAGCCCCGGGCGCGTCTCCAGGAAAGGCCGCGCCGATCCTTGATGTTAGGCCACGGGGGAGGCGACCTGGAAAAAGTCGCCTCTCCATGGAGGAGGCGACCGAAGCGGTTTCCCCCTTACCCCCCCACACCACCCCCCCACACAAAACACACAAAGAAACATTAAATACACACTTTAAAACATACTAAAAAATAAAAAAAAGTTGAAAAAACTGACGCGCTGCTGACATGGCTGCTGCCAGAACAGCGCCCCCGGAGACCATCAGGTCTGGTGTGTGTGAGCTGGTGTGAGCTGGAGCTGGTCTGGTGTGTGTACTGGTGTGTGTTGGAGCTGGTCTGGTGTGTGAGCTGGTGTGTGTTGGAGCTGGTCTGGTGTGTGAGCTGGTGTGTGTTGGAGCTGGCCCCGTGTCTGATACACAGAGACTCGGGAACAATGTAGCTGGTGTGTGATGCCCTTATGTGGACTCCCTTTAAAGTTTGAAGTCTATGTCTGAAGACGGGTCTCAAACCGAAACGTCACCCATTCCTTCTCTCCAGAGGTGCTGCTTGTCCCACTGAGTTACTCCAGCTTTGAAACTCACCAGATTCACAGTAATGTTCAAAAAATGAAATAAAAGTGTGTGCGGGCCATTAATTGGAGTAATATCCAATAGTCTGGGATATCTGGCTGGCCAGCACCACCAAAGCCTTGATGGTGAGGGAACAGACCTTTACTGTAAATGAAACCTTTGAAGAATCTTATCAGATTCTAGAGACAGCAGCTGTGGGTGATCATATAGAGATGTATAAATTCATGAAGGGAATGAGTAGGGTAAATGCACACTTTTTCCCCCATGGTACAGAGAACGAGAGGCCATAGGTTTAAGGTGAGAGGGGAAAGATTTAATAAGAACCTGAGGGGCAACCTTTCCACACCAAGGGCGGTGAGTAGCTGCCAGCTGCCAGAAGAGATGTTTGAGGAAGGTACAATAACAACATTTAAAATGGACTTGGACAGGTACACGGGTAGGAAACGTTTAGGGGGAGACAGGGTCAAACGGGGACTGGCTTAGATGGGACATCTTTGTCAGGTTGGACATGTTGGGCCAAAGGTAGACACAAAATGCTGGAGTAACTCAGCGGGACAGGCAGAATCTCTGGAGAGAAGGAATGGGTGACATTTCGGGTCACATCAGTCTGAAGAAGGGTCTTGACCCGAAACGTCACCCATTCCTTCTCAGTCCTGCTGAGTTGTGTGTCTACCTTCGATTTAAACCAGCATCTGCAGTTCTTTCCGACACAGTTGGGTCAAAGGGCCTGGTTACGCACAGTATAACTCCATGATGCTAAATATGTGTGGGTATGTTCATACGCCTCTTTGTGAGTGTGTATTACTACTCGTGTGTGCATACTTTGTTTTTTATCTTGATCGAGGGTTGGGCTGCAAAGCCCTCACTTGTAGCCTGACTGTTTTTGGGAAGGTTGTGATGAACAGAATTCTTTATGCTCATGTATTTCCGCTGCTGTTGGGTAAGGAATTCCATGAGTTTAATGAGTTACAGGGAGAACAAACAAAGAATTTAATCCCCATCCCCACCCCCACCACCAACCCCAGGATTGGAATCGAGAACACACTGCCTGAGGGGGAAATGGAGGCAAAGCTTCCCACAACATTGATTAGATAAGCACTTGAATTGCCAAGGGCTGGCAAATGGGATTAGTGTAGAAGAATGTTTGATTTTCAGTACGGACATGGTGGGCTGAAGGGCCCGTTTCTGAGCGGCATGACTCAATGACTAAGCCACATCAGCCATCCGCAGAAAGGTCCCGCACCAAAACGTCGTCTGCCCGTTCCTTCCACAGATGCTGCTTGACCCACTGAGTTCTTCCAGAACTTTGTGTTTTGCACCAGGTTGCAGTATCGGCAGTCTCTTACATCTGTCTTAAGTAAAGGTTTTTGAGATATTTTACCACAGTAAATTCACTTGTTGGTAAATAACAGCAGGGATAGATACTAAAAGATTACTGCAAGCGTTAAAAATTGAAGTTCCAAGTTCCATGACCCGGCAGTGCGGCCTCAGCGGCCACAGGAGCCTCGGCAGCAGCAGGAGCCTCGATGGCAACAGGAGCCTCAGTGGCAACAGGAGCCTCAACAGCAGCAGGAGCCTCGGCGGCAACAGGAGCCACGCCAGCAGCAGGAGCCTCAGCGGCAACAGGAGCCTCGACAGCAGCAGGAGCCTCAGCAGCAGCAGGAGCCTCAGCGGCAGCAGGAGCCTCAGCAGCAGCAGGAGCCTCGGCGGCTGTGGGGCCTCCCGATCGTTCAGCGATCGATGAGCGTGAGGGGTGGGCGGGGCAGACAATGAGGACCCGGCGTGGGGGAGACCGCCGTGAGGGATGGTGGGAGAACCCGGTGTGGGGGAGGTGGGGAGCACTCTCGGTTTAGAATCCTCTTGCATGGGGATAAGCCTGCGTTTGTGTGTTTGTTGTGTTCGGTTAAGGCGCTGTGCACATGGCAGCCAGCCAACAGTCGCTTGTCTTTTTCGTTTTTGTCACTTTTAATTTAATTTCAATTTCAGGTTTTTTGCGTACCTTGTTGTGTGTTCTGACTGTTGGCAGACCAGTTTCCCTCCGGGGATGAATAAAGTTCTATTGTATTGTTAAAGGCTGGTTTTCTTTGAATTTTCAGGATTCCAGCAGTGAGAGTCTCTTGCGACTCCTGCTATCAACTTGCTCCATCCCTGCTGCCTAAAGTATATTTACAGGAAGACTACAGACTAGTATGATCGTCACTGAAGGGAACCCATTCGATCAAACATTGCCAGTACCTTTCACAGTTGCCAAGGTAAAGAATTGTTTATGACAGCATAACTTTTTTACTTCAGTTTATTGACTTTGTTTTAGTCGGATTTAAACCCACAAAGTCAAATTGCTATAGACCACAAAGTTAGTTAGGCATTAATCAGTGAAGGAAGTTAGCAGATTCCTATAAGCTCATTCATTGCTGCCACCAATTCAGTAATTACCTAAATCTTTTGGTGCATGGTTCGGGTCACATAAGGTTCACTCGCAAGTTACAGAGTTCGGCTAATAAATCTTTTGAACCATATCTCTTGCGAATGAGCTTCAACTTGGGAGAATCAGCAAAACTGCAGAATAAAACGACGTTGTATAACTTTTATCGATTCCCTGGAACAGATGATATCACTAATCCCGTGCGGGTGTTATTTTGAAGAACCATAACGAACTTGCCAAGGCAGACCTTGGGCTCGTGGACACGAATGCAATACCTTTATACTCTGTCGTCAAAGCTGTGTATCGAACAGCTGTTTGCCAGACACAAGGTTCTGCCTGTTAGACTCGATGTTCGACCTATGTCGTAAATTTTCTCTGCTGACACCATGCAGACTTGGGGTGGTAACCAAGTGAGGCAAATAAAAACATAAAAAGTGCTGGAGTAACTCAATAGACAATAGGTGCAGGAGTAGGCCATTTGGCCCTTCGAACCAGCACCGCCATTCAATGTGATCATGGCTGATCATCCCCAATCAGTACCCCGTTCCTGCCTTCTCCCCATATCCCCTGACGCCATTATTTTTAAGAGCCCTATCCAGCTCTCTCTTGAAAGCATCCCGAGAACCTGCCTCCACCGCCCTCTGAGGCAGAGAATTCCACAGACTCACCACTCTGTAACAAAAAGTGTTTCCTCTTCTCCGTTCTAAATGACTTACTCCTTATTCTTAAACTGTGGCCCCTGGTTCTGGACTCCCCCAACATCGGAAACATGTTTCCTGCCTCTAGCGTGTCCAAACCCTTAACAATCTTATATGTTTCAATGAGATATCCTCTCATCCTTCTAAACTCCAGCAAGTCAGGCAGCATCTCTGGAGAATGTAGACAGGGAACCCTTCTCCGGACAGATTGTGGGGGTGGGGAGGAAGAAAGCTGGAAGAGAGGAGGGGCAGGAGATGGCCTGGCAGGTGAGGAGGGCTTTTTGATAGGCAAACGACTGGGCAAGAGGCCAGAGATGAAAAGGCAAAAGATGTGAGACAAATGGATTGAAGAGTTGCAAATTGTGAAGCTAGCGGAAGGAATGTGGGTGGAGTCAGAGGAGAAAGATAGGTGCAAGTCACAGAGGAGGAGGGGAGGGGGGGGAGGAGGGGGGAGAAGTGGGGGTATATGGGGCAAGGGGGGAGGTCATGTAGTTACCTAAAACTGGAGAAGTCAATTCTCATACAAGACAATTGATCTTTTTACAGTGAGTGCACATGTGTAATGAGAAGAATACTATACATGTGGCAGCAACACAAGGAAACGTTGATGCGGGTCTCAGACACACTGAAGGTGCTAAAATCTTGAGCAAAATACAAAGTGCCGGAGGAACTTAGCAGGTCAGGCGGCGTCTGTGGAGGGAATGGGTAGACAAACATTTGGGTTGGCACCCTTCTTCAGACTGATTGCGGTTAAACCTGGCAGTTTGATACAGATCTGTTGTCCTGAAAACAGGTCCTTTCAACCTTGTCAAGCACCAAATTTCTCCATACTTGCTTCTCCATAAATGTTTGGTTTTGCCAATATGGAGAGAATGTAGAATAGTACAGCTCAGGGACAGGCCCTTTGGTCCACAGTGTCTGCACCAGTGCCAAGTTGTGGCACATGATGCCAAGTTACACTAAACTCCTCTGCCTGCATGTTCGTCATCAACAATTGACACTGTCTGGTTGAATCAAGGGGCAAAGATATGGAAAGAGGAAAGACTTCGGATCCCACATGCCGAAACGGCCCCCTCCTGTTTGAAGAAGTAGACACAAGGAACTGCAGATTTCTGGTTTATAAAGAAAAGACACAAAGTGCTGGAGTAACTCAGCAGGTCAGGCAGCACCTCTGGAGAACACGCAGAGGTTTTTGGGTTGGAGCCCTTCTCAGAGTGATCGAGGTGGTGGTTGTGGTGGGGGAGGTAGAATAAAGCCTGGTAAATGATGGAGAGGATACAGGTGAGGAAAATGAGAGCATTGAAGACAAGCCTGTTTAGACAATAGACAATAGGTGCAGGAGTAGGCAATTCGGCGCTTCAAGCCAGCACCGCCATTCAATGTGATCATAGAAACATAGAAAATAGGTGCAGGAGGAGGCCATTTGGCCCTTCGAGCCAGCACCATCATTCATTGTGATCATGGTTGATCGTCCCCAATCATTAACCTGTGCCTGCCTTCTCCCCATATCCCTTGATTCCACTAGCCCCTAGAGCGCTATCTAACTCTCTCTTAAATCCATCCAGTGAGTTGGCCTCCACTGCCCTCTGTGGCAGAGAATTCCACAAATTCACAACTCTCTGGGTGAAAACATTTTTTCTCACCTCAGTCTTAAATGGCCTCCCCTTTATTCTAAGACTGTGGCCCCTGGTTCTGGACTCGCCCAGCATTGGGAATTTTTTTCCTGCATCTAGCTTGTCCAATCCTTTTATAATTTTATAAGTTTCTATAAGATCCCCCCTCATTCTTCTAAACTCCAGTGAATACAAGCCTAGTCTTTTCAAATCTTTCCTCATATGACAGTCCCGCCATCCCAGGGATCAATCTGACTAATCATCCACAATCAGTATCCCGTTCCTGCCTTCTCCCCATATCCCAATGACTCCGCTATCTTTAAGAGCCCTATCTAGCTCTCTCTTGAAAGTATCCAGAGAACCCGCCTCCACCGCCCTGGGGCAGAGAATTCCACAGACTCACAACTCTCCGTGTGAAGAAGCTTATGACAACCGCCGATCAGATCAGAGAAGGTCTAATTATTTCCCACCTCTATTATCTTCCATTTCACCACACCCTCTCGGCCTAGTTCCCACCACACAAAGAGTCGCAGTCTTTGAACAGTGCTATGTGAGACCTATTCATGGATGAATGACTAATTTTCTCTTCCTCATAACTGAGCAACCACGGTGAATTTTGTAATAAAAACGCTGAATATGATATCGCCAGCTACGAGATATAGTAAAGGTTTATTGCTGTCCCACCCTTTCTGAACTGGCACTATCACCGCTTCAGTGTCTCTTAATTTCCAACCTGATACACACATAATGTTGCATGTTTCCACATAACGCTCCCTTCGCTGTTACATAAAACATATTTGATTTCAGACTTCACCCAGTCTGTGGAAAGGTCATTAATCTGAGACATTCAACACTTTCTCTCTCACTCTCTCCCTATCCACAGCTGCTGTCTGACCAGCTGAGCATTTTCAGCATCTTTTTTTGTTTCAGATTCCAGCATCGGCTGAGTTTTTGTTAGGGTCATAGAGTGACCATAGAGTCCCACCTGCCCGCAATCGGTCCATAAAAAGGGCCCGAACGCCGCCGGCTACGGGAGTCAAGATCGTCCCATCAACGGGGGCTCGAGGCCCCCGATCGAGGAAAAACAAAGGAAGAGACTTGATCTTTATTTCGCATTCCACCACAGTGAGGAATGTGTAGGAGTCACTGTAGTGGATGCTCAAGTTAAAATGTGTTCTTGAGTGATTTGTTGCTTTTAATTGTATGACTGACCTGGCCAGTGAAATTCCTCGTATTTTGCAAAACATACTTGGCGATTAAGTGTAATTCTGATTCTGATATCCCTCCAAACATCCTATCAATGTACCTGTCTAACTGTTTCTTAAACAATGGGATAGTCCCAGCCTCAACTACCTCCTCTGGCAGCTTGTCCCATACACCCACCACCCTTTGTGTGAAAAAGTTACCCCTCGGATTCCTATTAAATCTTTTCCCCTTCACCTTGAACCTATATCCTCTGGTCCCCGATTCCCCAAGTTTTTCATAAGTTTGATAACAGGGTAAAATTGAAAGTGAATCAAGATGGCAGTGACTCTGATTCACAAAAGCCAGAATGTGCTTGACATGTTGAATCTTAACTTTATCATATGAACAAATAAAAATAAGGCACAAAAAAAAAAGATTATTTTGAAATAAAATGCTGGAGATACACAGATGGTCAGGAAATATCTGTCAGGAGAGAAACAGGCACCATATTCAGGTTTATTTCAAGCTTCTGCATGGTCACCTCTCAGCCTCTTACGCTCCAAAGAAAAATGTCAGAGCGTGTCCAACCATTCTCCATAACATGGGCGGCAGGGTGGCGCAGCAGTACAGTTGCTTCCCTACAGCACTTGCAGCACCGGAGACCCGGGTTCGATCCCGACTAGGGGTGCTGCCTGTACGGAGTTTGTACGTTCTCCCTGTGACCTGCGTGGGTTTTCTCCGAGATCTTCGGTTTCCTCCCACGCTCTAAAGAGGTTCAGTTTGTAGGTTAATTGGCTTCGTATAAATGTAAAAATGGTCCCTAGTATGTGTTGGATAGTGTTAGTGTGCGGGGATCGCTGGTCGGCGCGGACCCGCCTGTTTTCGCGCTGTATTTCTAAACTAAACTAAACTAAACTAGACTAAGCTCACGCCCGCAGCCCCAGGTAACATTCTGGTAAATCTCTTCTGCAACGGTTACATCGTAATGACAACTTTCCCATAGCTGGGTGATCAGAACTGCACACAGTACTCCCAAGTATGGTGTCACCAATTGTAATATCCCCCTGTAAGACCCTGCTATGACTAGCACAATAAATACACATCTGACATCTTGTAAGGAGGATTTAATCTGAAACACCAACTGAAACTTCTAGAAGGTCACCTGACCTCAGTCACGAGGCACAGGCACATAAACCAGCTTCTGCTCTTGGCCTCAGGGGGCGCTGGCATTTACATTTCTTCCTGCCCCCTCCCCCTCAAATCAGTCTAAAGAAGGATCTTGACCTGAAACGTTGCCTATTTCCTTCGCTCCATAGATGCTGCTGCACCCGCTGAGTTTCTCCAGCATTTTTGTCTACCATCGATTTTCCAGCATCTGCAGTTCCTTCTTAAACACTACATCTCCCGCTTCACTTTGGGGTCAATATAACCTATTTTCAATACTAATAACTTGAACCTTTAATCAATTTAATGTGGATGAAGTACCACAATTAACACAGTGCTGTTCATACTACAAAACTATAAGATCATTGCCTAACTATTTTACATAACAAGTCGAGTTGGGGGTTTTGACCATCGGCCACTGCTCGTGTGAGTCATATTTCCACCTCGTTCTGTGTCGTATTTCTGTTGCGTGCGAGTGCGGCTTGGCTCGCTTCGAGCAGATTCCCCCACCACATAACCTTGTGATGCGGCCTGTGATAGTTCTCTTGAGTCTGGGAGACTAGCTCCTTCTGGGAGAGGGGTTCCTCCTTGTGGGAGAGTGTTCACACTTGTCTGCTGCGTGTTGCCAGGGCTTGGCTCAGCTGCTTCGTGCGCAGGTATGTCCTTCTTGTTTCTGCGGAACTCAGTACCGCTCGGTGTAGAGATGACGTACCTCCGAGGGGACAGGTCTTCTCGTGCAATACGGCCACGTTACCACACGGTTGGTTTGGCATGAAACCACACCTGTTGTTGTTGGTCCAGGCGCGGCAGCGGCTCGGCGCTTGCCTTCACATTGAAGTATGCTGCCTGTTTTTCTTGCCGGACGGCCAGTTGTGGTCCCATGGGAGGGACATGATGAGGCAGTAAGAGTGATAGAGGCGATGGCAATTTACTTCTTAACAGTCTACTGTTCAGTAACTGTGAGGGGGCATAACCGCCTGTCCCGTCGAGGGTATTGCGGTATTCGAGGATGGCATACATCGGGTCATGGTTTGCACACAGCGTTCTATCTACCCGTTGCTCTGTGGATATATGGGACTTGAGGTGACATGGGCAAATTCCCAGTCATCCTGGAACCTACAAAACTCAGCACAGTCAAATTGTCTCGTGTTGTCTGTCATCACCAAGTCAGGAATGCCATTCCCGGGCAAACATGCCCGTCATCTTGCGTATCACCAAACGTGACGTCATGTCCGTCAGTTGCGCTATTTCTGGGTACTTGGAGTAATAGTCCACTACAAGCAAATGGTCAACTCCATCCAAATGGAAGATGTCTGCTCCGACCTTAGACCAAGGTCTGCTGGGGATGAAGTGTGGTTGGAGCGGCTCGCTTGCTTGTGCTTTCCTGGTCGCCTGGCATATCGAGGAAGTTCCCACTGTGTCCTCTATCTGTACAATCATTCCTGGCCACGCAAATAAATTGCGGGCTCGTTGTTTAAGTTTCACTACTCCCAGATGTGATTCATGTAGCGCGTTCAGCACCTGCCTTCGCATGCTTTGGGGGACGACGATTCGGTTTTCCCTCAAGACTAATCCATCTACTTCAACCAGCTCGTCATGGTATGCATGAAACGGAGTCAAGTCCGAGGGCAGATCACGCCTGTTACTAGGCCTACCCTTTCTTATATACTCGCACAACAGTGTTAAGGTTCGATCTTTTTTTGTTTCAGCCTTGAACTGCGCAAGGCGCTCGTCTGACATGTGTAGGATGGCTTCTACAGCATGTATCACGTCACGGGCTTTATGACTCCTGAGCTTTCCATGCGCTCTAATTCGGCTTTGACCTTATCCCTGAGCACATAGGGGATAGTGCGGGGTGGGTTTTGCTTATGTTGCACGTTCCCTTGCAATGCTATGGTGTACTCATGTCTTTTTAGCCTTCCCAGCCCTTGGAAAAGCTCAAGGTTTTCCTCAATGATCCTCGCAGTGCATGATGGGCTCGCACTCACGCCATCAACCGCCTCCTTTCGCACAAGAAGCCCTAACTTCTCACACGTCAGTTTCCCAAATATGGGTTTCACATTCCCCCTCACTATTTGAAAGACAACCCTATATTCCTTCTTACCTAATTTAACGTTCCCCTTTGCCTGCCCCACGGGTTTCATTGTATGTCCAGAGTATGACCTCAGTGTCACATTCGTGTTCAGTAAGGCAAGACCAGTCTTTCTGAACAAGTGCTCTGGCAGGATGTCCACTTGAGCTCCAGAGTCAAGTTTGAACTCAATGTCCACATTGTTGATGCTGCACATCTGGTCCCCATTCACACGTCGACTCAATAACGGCGTCAATCACGGCGTCAATGTAGAATACGTCAAAGTCGCCGTCCACTGGCTCAGGCAGCGGTGAAGCGGTCATCTCGACGTCGCGGACGTCACGGCTCCAGTCCCCGGACTTTTGTCTAATTAGCTGGTCATGTTGTCGGAAACGTGGGCCGCTGTTGGGTATTTCCCGGGCAGTCGGAGGATCTGGAAAGATGTCCGATCTCTCCGCAGGTGTGACATCTCATGTACTGAGCAGGGCAGTAGTTGGTTTTATGCCCGCGGGTGCATGACCGGCAGACGGTATCCCAGCTACACTAGTCCCACTTGCCTGCGCTTGGTCCATATCCCTCCAAACCTGTCCTATCCATGTACCTGTCTAACTGTTTCTTAAATGTTGGGATAGTCCCAGCCTCAACTACCTCCTCTGGCAGCTTGTTCCATACACCCACCACCCTTTGTGTGAAAAAGTTGCCGCTCGGATTCCTATTAAATCTTTTCCCCTTCATCTTGAACCTCTGGTCCTCGATTCCCCTACTCTGGGCAAGAGACTCTGTGCATCTACCCGATCTATTCCACTCGTGATTTTGTATACCTCTATAAGAGGGAAGGAGGGGTGAGGCAGGGGCCAGCAGGCAATCCTTTATACTTATCCTTTATACTTAGGCAATCCTTATCCTCTGGACTTAAGAGATTTGATTGCAACCAAGCAAAAAACAAAGTGCTGAAGGAACTCAGCAGGTCAGGCAGCATCTGTGGAGGGAAATTGATGGACAACATTTCAGGTCAGGACCCTTCTACAAGTCCAATCCGAAGAAGGGTGCCGAACATTAATGTTACTGTCCCTCAGGCCTCTTTGAAATCTTTCCCCTGTCACCTTTAACCTTTAACCTATGCTCCAGTGTATGATCCCCTACCCTGGGGAAAAGGCCGGAGCTGTTCACCTTATTTCTGTCCTTTGTGACATTTTATCTCCAAGTTCACTTCTCGACCTTCCACACTTCAAGGAAAAAGACCCAGCCTACCCAGCCTCTCTTTAAACCCTCCAGCCCTGGTAACATCCTCGTAAAACTTTTCAGCACCCTCTCTAGTTGACTTGAGATAATCATCTTCATTCTTCGCTGTACATTCATTACTTATGTTACCTCGAAACCTGCTCCCAACATTTACATCCAAATTGTTAATATAATAATGAACAATAGTGAACCCAAAACTGATCACTGTATACCACTCTTAATGGATCTCCAGCCTGAAAAACAACCATCTATAAAAACAATCATCCACAATCACCCTCTGTTTCCTACCTTCAAGCCAATTTTGGATCCATTTGATAGTTTAATTTATTGTCCTGTGTACAATCAGCGAAAATAATTTGGCCAGCTCATCCTGTTTCTTATCTGATCTAATCTTCCAAACCAACATGCTGTGAAGAACCTTGTCCAAGGCCTTGCTAAAGTTGATGGAGACAATGTCTCAATCTTCTTGGTCATCTCCTCAAAAAGCGCAATCAAATTGGTGAGATATAATTTACCACACACAGCCATGCTGACTATGCCCAGCCAGTCCTTGCTTTTCCAAATGTATGTCGATCCCGTCTCTCAAAATGTCCTCCAGTAACCTGCCCGCCACTGATAGTGTGTTTAGTGGTCTCTTGTCCCCAAGATTTTTCTTGCAGCCTTTCGTAACAGTATCCACTCATCAGGCTTCCGGGACCTCACTCGTGGCTTTCAATTTACAAATATCTCTGCCAGGGTCCAATTTCTTCCATGACTGCAGTTTTTTTTATGATCATTAAACTGGGCAACTTTGTGTGCATAAGAAGCATTGGGGACACAACATAGAACAGTACAGCACAGGAACAGGCCCTTCGGTACAATGCCTATGGCAAAAATCATGCCAAGTTGAACTAATCTCCTCTGCCTGCACATGATCCATATCGGAATCAGAATCAGAATCAGAATACGAGGAATTTCATTGGCCAGGTCAGTCATATAATTAAAGCAACAGATCACTCAAAAACACATTTTAACATAAACATCCACCACAGTGACTCCTACACATTTCTCACTGTGATGGAAGGCGAAATAAAGTTCAAGTCCTTCCCTTAGTTCTCCCTCGGTCGGGGGTCCCGAGCCCTCCGATGACGGGACGGTCTTGATTCCTGTAGCCGGCGGCGTTCTGGCCCTCCGTGTCGAGGCGTCCTGCTCCCGCACCAGGGGGATGTCAGCTCCCCCGCACCGGGCGATCGAACCTCGCGTCTGGGCTGGTCGAGCCTTCTGCGGCGTAGGAACTCCCGATGGCAAGTCCGCAGGCCGCGGTGGGAGCGATCCCAGGCAAGGGATCCGCTCCAATGTTAAGTCTGCTCCCCGCGGTGGAGCTCACGACAGTCCGAGGCGGTTCCCAGCTCCAGCGATGGTAGGCCGCAGAGCCCGGAGAATGTGATCCGAAATCAATCACATCTCCGGGAAGGTAAGAACTTGAAAAAAAGTTTCCCCCGACCCCCTCCCCAATATAAAACAAACCGAAGTACATTAAAACAAACTCTTCACAGACGCCAAAAATAACAAAAGATGAAAAAACGAACGGACTGCCGGCAGGGCTGCCATCTCCCCGGCGCCCCTGGTGGTCCCTCCATTCCCTGCATATCTAAAAGCCATTGCATCTTTCTCTATGATTAACCCTGGCAGCACGTTCGAGGCACACACCACTCTCTGGATAAACATACTTGCCCCGCACATCTACTTTAAACTTCCCTCCACTCACCATGAAGCTATACCCTCTGGTCTTTGACATTTCCACCCGAGTAAAAAGGTTTGGAGTATCTGTGGCTCTCATTATTTTAAATACTTCTCAGGTCTGCCCCTCAACCTCCGATGTTCCAGAGAAAACAATCCCAGTTGGTCCCACCTCTCGCTGTAGCTAATATCCTCTAATGTAGGCGGCATGCTGCAGATGCTGGAATCTTGGGCAGGATCTTTGCTCAGGACTCTGCTGGATTTCTTGATCACTCTAATCGTCTCTCAAAGATAACATCACAGCAGAAGAATGATCACACTGTTTAAAATTGCTGGAGAAACTCAGCGGGTGAGGCAGCATTTATGGAGCGAAGGAATAGTTGACGTTTCAGGTCAAAATCTTTCTTCAGACTGATGTGGGGGGGGTGGGCGGGAAAAAGAAAGGAAGAGGTGGAGACAGTAGGCTGTGGGAGAGCTGGGAAGGGGAGGGGAAGGAGGGAGAAAGCAAGGACTACCTGAAATTGGAGGTCAATGTTCATACCGCTGGGGTGTAAACTACCCAAGCAAAATATGAGGTGCTGTTCCTCCAATTGGCAGTGGGCCTCACTCTGGCAATAGAGGAGGCCCAGGCCGAACTGGGAGGTCTGGAACCGGAGCTGGAATCCAAGATGGAGGCGCAGGCAAGTGCCGGGAAAACAAACGTAGTGTGGTAACGGGTCTGGGTTACGACGTGGTCGTAGAGTTGGTGGGAAGGGAGAATCACAGAGGGGGGGCAGTGAGAGAGGAGGTTGCTAAACTGTCTTCGGAGAGAGGAGGAGAACATCTTCAAAGTAGACATCCCTTGAGGAGATCTCGCAGTGGAGTAGACGAAATGTTTAAGAAAGAACTCCAGATGCTGGAAAAATCGAAGGTAGACAAAAATGCTGGAGAAACTCAGCGGGTGAGTCAGTTCTTTCTTATACCTTCGATTTTTCCAGCATCTGGAGTTCTTTCTTAAACATTTCGTCTACTCCACTGCGAGATCTCCTCAAGGGATGTCTACTTTGAAGATGTTCTCCTCCTCTCCCCGAAGACAGTTTAGCAACCTCCTCTCTCACTGCCGCCCCCCCCCCCCCCCCTCCCTCTGTAATACCACGTCGTAACCCAGACCCGTTACCACACCAGGTTTGTTTTCTCGGGACTTGCCTGCGCCTCCATCTTGTACCTCGTGGATTCCAGCTCCGATTCCAGACCTCCCAGTTTGGCCTGGGCCTTCTCCATTGCCAGAGTGAGGCCCACCGTAAATTGGAGGAAAACAGCATCTTATATTTCGCTTGGATAGTTTACACCCCAGCGGTATGAACATTGACTTCTCCAATTTCAGGTAGTCCTTGCTTTCTCCCTCCTTCCCCTCCCCTTCCCAGCTCTCCCACAAGCCCACTGTCTCTGCCTCTTCCTTTCTTTTTCCCGCCCCCAATCTCCTCTCTCACTGCCCCGACATCAGACTGAAGAAAGGTCTCGACCCGAAACGTTGCCTATTCCTTCGCTCCATAGATGCTGCCCCACCCGCTGTGTTTCTCCAGCATTTTTGTCTGTTTAAAATTGTGGCCAAGACTATGAAAGGTGTTCACACAATCATTGGCACCAGGCTCAAAAGCAAACATTAATATTTTCTTAACCTTTTGACGACAGGTTTTGGCATTTTGACAAACTGAGTTTTGACAAATTGTTTTTTTGCGGATCTGTTGCCATGGATTTGAACCAGAAACTGCTCCAAGACCCAGCACGATCAAATCACATGATGCAGGTGCAAGGAATTGCTGGTGCTGGTTTACAAAGGAAAACACAAAATGTTGGAGTAACTCAGCAGATCAGGCAGCGCCTCTCAATAGACAGGCGATGTTTCGGGTCAGGACCCATCTTCAGACTGATTCTCATCAATCTGAAGAGGGGGTCACGATCCGAAACATCACCTGTCCATGTCCTCCAGAGATGCTACCTGACCCGCTGAGCTACTCTAGCACTTTGTGTCTTTAATTACGTGATCCTTTTGCGTCCCCGGTGGATTGCAACCTTGTCGTGGTCGGGGAGCTTGTGTGTCAGTGACCCCTAGAGCTATGCCAGCGGGAGATTCGTCTCCTGTTAGGGTCTCCCATGCAGGACAGATCGAAGGGTAGAGGCGAGACAAAGAGCGATCCACTGGTCCTCCAGGTTGGAGGTTGAGCACAGGGCTAACAACCCTGTCTCGTATAACAAATATGTTACGGAAACAGCAACTGAAGGAATCGACACTACTGGGCGTGATGGACTTCCAGGGCTATCGACAGATGCTAGGATGAATGTCAATGGTGAAAGCCAAAAGGAAGAGAACCAGACAGCATCCCAAGAATAGCCCTGCACTGGACACCGGAAGGGAAAAGGAAAAGAGGGAGACCCAAAACCACCTGGTGTCGAACTGTAGAGGAGGAAATGAAAACAATGGACTTGACCTGGGGTAGTGTCCAAAAGCTAGCCCAGAACACACAGGAGTGGAGGAACTTCGTTGCTGCCCTACATGCCAGGGGGCATCATAGGCAGTAAGTAAGTAAATATTGCATCGCTTATTTGCTAGGCTTTCCATTGTTGCTTTCTCAACTCATTGATGGACTCCCTCCATGTTTGTCAAGATTTGTGAGTGAACAAAAGGCGTGGCATCCTTCAGAACAAATAAGTTTGATCACATACGTACTTTTAACTTGTTTTCAGTGGATAAAATGGTTCCTTTCATGGAACAGTACTGGACAGGAACAGGCCCTTCGGCCCACAATGTCCACACCGAACATGATGTCTCCTCCACCTGCACATGATCCATATCCCTCCATTCCCTACATATCCAAAAGCCTCTTAAACGCCACTTATTTCTTCTGTCTCCACCACTACCCCTGGTCTCCACCACTACCACTACCACACCACTTCCAGCCCCCCACAACTGAGTAAAAATAAAACTTGCCCTTCCCCATTAAATTTTGCTCACATTCTGCTTGTTCTTAGTCGGTAGAATGGAAGCACAAGAGAGACTGCAGATATTGGAATCTTGAGCAAAATACACAAAGTGCCGAATGATGCCAGCCAGTTTTTATGGAGGGAAACGTCAGATTGAAAAAGGGTCCCGTCCCAAAATGTCGCCTCCCCATTTCCCTACAGAGACGCTACCTGACGCAGCACTTTGTGTATGTTTTTTCTTCAGCTTTTGCTCCTGGATCTCTCAGGGCTGAGAATTGCAACTTCATCCGTAACTTCCAGGCTCTCCTCCCCACATCAAAGCTTTCCTCCTCTCTCCAATCTATTTGATTAACGATTGGTACTGGCCAAATACTTTCTTAACATTGTGGAAGAATTGCATTCCTTTCCTGTTGAGTTCTTCAGTTGTTTAGTAATTTGCAATGAATCACAGTTCTGTGGCCATTCACTGTTCTTTTAAAAATGTTCCCTTTGTTAAACTTGAGTGCAATGTACGATATGTCAGCGAACTAATGTGTCGAAATGCCTTCCTGGTACAAAATGCCTTTGAACTATCGATATTTTAGAAAAAGATAAAACAATGAAACAGTACCAACATGCAGAAAGGTCATAGTAAACTCTCGAAGAAGACAAACAACGTTTCACAGTAGTGCTGCTATTTCAAAGCTCCGGTGTCCTTGGTCCGATCCCAACTTCCACAGTTACCTTTGTGGAATGCGCACCTTCCCCCCCCCAGGCTGCTGTATTTATCTCCTGGTGCACGGCTAAGTGAGTTGATGGACAATGTGATTTAAACTAACTAGGTTCAGACTCGAAGGGCCTGTTTCTTTGCTTTAATTCTCTATGATCTTACACTTTCAGAAAGCCTATTCTAGACTCACTGTAGAAATAGGTCTCGACTGGTTCATTTCTGTGAAAATTATTTTAAACTTGTGTTTTCTCTTCACCGGCCTTCCTTCCACAAGAAAGACCATTCCATATTTTACTCTGAGACCTCGTCCTGATCAGTAAAATCTCTTTGAAATCAGTTGTAAGGAGAACAACACCAGCTTCTCTAGTTTTTTTGTCGATCTATGGTCCTTCATTCGTGACACGATACTAGCAGTAAAACGTTCACACAAGAGACTGCCGATGCAAAACACAAAGGTAGACAAAACTGCTGGAGAAACTCAGTGGGTGAGGCAGCATCTATGGAGCGAAGAAATAGGCGACGTTTCGGGTCGAGACCCTTCTTCAGACTGGTACTAATAGCCTGGTCTGGTCTGAAGAAGGGTCTCGACCCGAAACATCGCCTATTCCTTCTTCTACATAGATGCTACCTCACCCGCTGAGTTTCTCCAGCATTTTTGTCTGCCTTTGATTTTTCCAGCATCTGCAGTTCTATCTTAAGCATTGAGCAAAAGTTCAAGTTCAAGTGAGTTTATTGTCATGTGTCCCTGTATAGGACAATGACATTCTTGCTTTGCTTCAGCACACAGAACATAGTAGGCATTTACTACAAAACAGATCAGTGTGTCCATATACCATAATATAAATATATACACACATGAATAAATAAACTGATAAAGTGCAAATAACAGATAATGGGTTATTAATAATTCACAATGTCAGTGGGTCAGGCAGCATCTGCGGAGGGAATGGCAGACGACTTTTCGGGTCGGGACCCTTCTTCTGATTTTGAAGGGATGCTGCCTGACCCGCTGAATTCCTCCGTCATTCTGTGCTTTGTTCCCCTTTCCAGCAGGTCCTCCTTCGAACCTTCTTCAAGTCAAGTCAAGTCACTTTTATTTCTATAGCACATTTAAAAAACAACTCTCGTTGACCAAAGTTCTTTACATTGTTGGAGGTACTAACGTCCAACATCATCGTCGATGGCAAAATGGCGCAACTCCCCAGTTGCCCAACCCCCCACCCACACCAGCAGTCAGTCAATTAATATTGTGTGGCAATGAACTAAGCCCAACGTAGCCATTTAGGAAAATTTAATTCTTTAGCTGAAACAAAGGAAGCAAAGTTCCGGATTAGATTTTTGCCTTCTTTAACTCCTCTTGTTTCTGCACTCAATGGATCTGAACAGTTCCCATCTCCAGAATATGTTAACATTCATTCATAAATCACAACAGGAGGATTTGAGTTGCAGAATCTTAATCCACACCATTACAGAACACATATACTGGGTGATTATATTCTCAGTCGCTTTTTTAATTTAAAACGAACCAAATAGCAAAGTGAGTGCTTTGAGTGGCCTTCAGGTGGCACCAGCAGTCTGCAGTGGAGTTAGTCCCTAAAACACATTGATCGGAAAGCTTTGCTTTTACCTTTTCACACGGCACCTCGGAACACTGCACACGGTTCTCCAAGACACTTAGTAAAGAGGTGACTGCCGTCTCAGTCAGGATGTCCTCCCCTGGCACCAGAAGGTCCACCACTCTTCTGAAGAGCTCCTGCCCAGTGACAGAGGGAGATTCGTCTCCTCGCGAGGCAGCCAGCTTCAGGGCAGCCAGGAGCACAGGGAGCAGAGCAAACAGCCCAGTCATCATGCTGCAAATCAATAAAAAGAGGAAAAGAATCTCTCCAACACAACTTCACTCAAAGACTTCCAGACGAGATACTGAGGCAAAGAGTTTCAAATGGGCTGCTGGTTTAATTTGATGATTTTTATATCTAACCAAGTGGCAAATGGCCCCCCTCCCTCCTCCTTGCTCTTGATTGGCTCGGGAAAGATTAATGATGTCAAACCATTCACAATTTACAGGAAACTCCCAGGTTTGCTAATCTCGCTTTTTGATTGACACAGAACCAGTTCTACGGCCCTTCGAGGTGAACATGCTCACCTTGAATGAACCATTTCATTTTAACTCCCAACAGGTCGAGAAGGACAGTAAACATATGTTTCCAAAAAGAGAAAAACTACACCCACCGTGAAAGGGCTTCACCGACGTACACGCCAAACCTCATCCGTCCCTTTCATAACCAAAAACATGGGAAAGCACCAATCAATACCACGTCAAACATCCTTCCCCTGGATTATGTCCACGTACACTCATAGCTACACTTGTATTTGTTCAAATAGCCGTCTTCATTCAAGTGAGAACCCCATTGTTCCACTCCAGCTGCACATAACAATAAAGCTCTCTTGATTCTTTCCCTCTTTGTTGGTGGTAACCTTCCTCCTCATTATCGTCCGTCACTTCAGTTTTTACTTGGTGCAGATTTTTTTTTTTATTATTGTTCATTGTTTTATTAAACCTTGAACATGCTGATCAGCTCGGCGTTCTGGGCTAGTCGCATTTGCATGCATTTAGCTTATATCCAAAGGAACCCTTTCCCGTCCATACATCTATAGAGAGTCGTAATTGTATCTGCTTCTGTAGCTTCCACTAGCAGCTCATTCCAGCTATGGGCCTACCCTCTGTGTGAAAAAGTTGCCCCCTGAGCTGCCTCTTAAATCTCTCCCCTCTCACCTTAAGCCTGTGCCATCTCGTTTTTAGAATCCTCTACCCTGAGAAAAAGACTGTGAGCGTTATCACATTATCCATGCCCCTCATGGTTTTGTGTACTTCAGTAAGGTTAATAATTAAGCCTCAGGGCTCATCCAAATATTTCCGGTTAACTTCAGAGGCCTTCAGAGGTGGGTTAATCTGGAATCCGGGACTCAGGCTGGAAATTACAGGTTGCACTGACAACGCGAAAAACAATGATAATGGAATCTGAAACGACCACAGAAGAGTTGTTTTTCAACGCTGCTAGCTTCAGGGCAGGCTGAATGAACTCAGCTGTCAGGCCGCGTATGTGGAAAGTGGAACCACTTATTGTTTCATGCTTGGGAGCCTTCCTCTGAACTGGCACAGCTATTTAAAACCTTGCAACCGAACGAGTGTTGAGGAAGGTCAAACTGTTTCTCTTTCCAGAGGGATCATTGTGGCCAAAGTTAATAACCCCCTGAAAGTGGCAACACCAGTAGAGTGGTAAAGAGCTTACATTTGGTATGCTTGACTTCATCGGTCGGGGCATTTGGGTAAAAGAGGCACAAAGTCATGTTGCAGCTTCATGGGATGTTTGGTTGGACCACATTTAGAGTATTGCACGCAGTTCTGGTCACACCATTGCAGGAAGGATGTGGAGGCATTGAAGAGGGTGCAGAGGAGGTTCACCAGGATGCTGCCTGGATTAGATGCTGTTAGTTAGAAGGGGAAGTTGGACAAATAGACAATAAACAATACACAATAGGTGCAGGAGTAGGCCATTCGGCCCTTCGAGCCAGCACCGCCATTCATTGTGATCATGGCTGATCATCCCCAATCAGTACCCCGTTCCTGCCTTCTACCCATATCCCCTGACGCCACTATTTTTAAGAGCCCTATCTAGCTCTCTCTTGAAAGTATCCCGCGAACCTGCCTCCACCGCCCTCTGAGGCAAAATATGAGATGCTGTTCCTCCAATACGCAAATTGGAGGAACACAATCTCATGCTTCATGGGGTTCAACCCATCTCTGACATCTCCCTATCGTTTCTTGATCTCACCGTCTCCATCACAGGAAACAGACTATCAACTGACGTCTATTACAAACCCACTGACTCCCACGGCTATCCGACTACACTTCTTCCCACCCTGCGTCCTGCAAAGACTCTATTCCCTACTCCCAATTCCTCCCTCTAAGTTGCATCTGCGTCCGAGATGAGGATTTACGACCAGGTCATCGAAGATGTCCTCATTCTTTAGGGAACGGGGGTTCCCCCCTTCCATCATAGATGAGGCTCTCATTAGAGTCTCCCGATATCCGGCAGCTCCGCTCTTGCTCCCCCCTCCACCCAGTCATAACAGTGCTGGAGTCCCCCTAGTCCTCGCCTTCCACCCCATCAGCCGTCGCGTACAACACATAATCCTCCAACATTTTCGCCACTTCCAACTAGCCACATCTTCTCATCTCCACCCCTTCCCATTTTCTGCAGAGATCGTCCCCTCCGCAATTCCCTGGTCAACTCGTCCCTTCCCACCGAAACCACCCCCTCCCTAGGTACCTTCCCCTCCAACCGCAGGAGATGCAACAACTGCCCCCTATACCTCCCCCTCGACTCCGTCCGAGGACCCTGACAGTCTTTCCAGGTGAGGCAGAGGTTCACTTGCACCTCCTCCAACCTCATCTACCTATCCGCTGTTCCAGGTGTAGACTCCTATAGATCGGCGAGACCAAGCGCAGGCGAGTGTTGCTGAACACCTCCGCTCAGTCCGACTAAACCTACCTGATCTCCTGGTTGCTAAACACTTTAACTCCTCCTACCATTCCCACACTGACTTCAGCGCAAAATGGAGGAACAGCACCTCATATTTCGCTTGGGCAGCTTACACCCCAGCAGTATGAATATTGACTTCTCTAACTTCAAGTAACCCTTGCTTTACCTCTCTCTCCATCCCTCCCCCTCCCCAGTTCTCTGACCAGTCTGACTGTCTCCAACTACATTTTATCTCTGCCTTGAACCGAGATTTTTAACTAACTCCCAGCTGACAATGATCTACTCTATATTTTCCTTGATCTCAATTCCCTTTGTCCTATTTTCACACCTTACACTTCCTTATCTATGTATCTCCCTCTCCCCTGACATCAGTCTGAAGCAGAGTCTCAACAAACATCACCCATTCCTTCTCTCCAGAGATGCTGCCTGACCCGCTGAGTTACTCCAGCACTTTGTGTCATTCAGTTTAAACCAGCATCTGCAGTTCCTTAGCTCCTACAGCAAAGGGTACAGATTGGGGGTTAGAAGAGAAAGATTTAATTGGGTACTTTTTCCACACAGGGGGTGGTGCGTACGTCGAAACAGCTGCCAGAGTAAGTATTTCAGGCAGGTGCAATCAGAATATTGAACAGAAAAGGATACAATGTGCTTCTGCAGATGGGTCTGAAGAAGGGTCCCGACCCAAAACTTCACCTATCCATGTGTTGCAGAGATGCTGCCAGACCTGCAGAGTTATTCCAGTACTTTTTAAACACACCTGTTTAGATTAGCATACCCGACATAACTTCCACCCTGATTTTAATGACTTAAAATGTTTTGTGTATTTTTTGTTTTTTTTTGTTTTTAATCAACTTGATTGTAATATTGATAAATGTATTGTGATTTTATGTCCTGTAAGGTGTCCTTGGGTGTCCAGAAAGGCGCCAGCAAATAAAATGCATTATTATTATTATTATTACTTTGTGTCCTTTAATGTAAACCATCATCTGCAGTTACTTGTTTCAACATATAAAAAACATTTAAACAGGAATATGGATAGGGAAAGTTCAGAGGAATATGAGCCAGGTATGGGCAAATGGGATTAACTTGGATGTGGCACCTTGGCCAGCATGAGCGTGGGGGGCCTTATGACTCTTATGACTCCTTCATCTATTTAAAGGTGTGAATGCCGCATTGCTTGAATTTCCCTGATGAATATTATACTTAATGCCTGCACTCCCTGAATGGACTGGGTTAAGAACACAATGGAGATAGTCACGGGGAGAGGTTGGGCAGGCGAGGGCTTTATCCCCTGGAGCGCAGGAAGCTAAGGGGTGATCTTATAAAGGTGTATACACTTGACCTTACAGTTTTCCCTTAAACTGCCTCAGACTGCCTCAACGGGCGGTCACGGTGGCGCAGCGGTAGAGTTGCTGCCTTACGCTGAATGCAGCGCCGGAGACTCGGGTTCGATCCCGACTACGGGTGCTGTCTGTACGGAGTTTGTACATTCTCCCCGTGATCTGCGTGGGTTTTCTCCGAGAACTTCGGTTTCCTCCCACATTCCAAAGACGTACAGGTTTGTAGGTTAATCGGCTTGGTAAATGTAAAAACTGTCCCTAGTGGGTGCAGGATAGTGTTAATGTGCGGGGATCGATGGTCGGTGCGGACCCGGTGGGCCGAAGGGCCTGTTTCCGCGCTATATCTCTAAATTAAACTAAACTAAACTAAAGAAGAGGAATGCCAAACAATCCAATTAAAAGGGTGGGGTGTTGTTTTGGTGTACCACATGAAAGTTACATTTCCTTATTTATCTCATGGCACTGACAATCGTTTATTGTATCCAAAGCACTGGGTGCATCTGAGGTAATGAAAGGTTATATCCTTGTTATTTTCTTGTGCATTAAAGGGACACGAGAGTCAGCAGCTTTGTTGAAGATCTGAATGATTTTACTGAACATCGGCCTTAAGAAGGGTCTCGGCCCGAAACGTCGCCAATCATCAGTCTGAAGAAGGGTCTCGACCCGAAATGTCGCCAATTCCTTCTCTCCATAGATGCTGCCTCACCCGCTGAGTTTCTCCAGCATTTTTTGTCTACCTTAGATTTTTCCGGCATCTGCAGTTCTTTCTTAAACATTTATTCCTTTGAACCTGTTTTAGAAAGATACAGTCCTAGTCGTAGAGTGACACAATGCAAAAACAGGTCCATCATTTCTATACCAAACAAGCACCCAATCAATGCTAAACTCATTTACCAGCATTTGCTCCGTAGCCTTCTATGGCTTGGCGATTCAACTGCTTGACTGGACTGGACAAGCTAGATGCAGGAAAATATTTCCCAATGTTGGGCGAGTCCAGAATCGGGGGCCACAGTCTTAGAATAAAGGGGAGGCCATCTAAGACTGACGTGAGAAAAAACGTTTTCACCCAGAGAGTTGTGAATTTGTGGAATTCCCTGCCACAGAGGGCAAGGAGGCCAAATCACTGGATGGATTTATGAGAGTTACATAGAGGCCTTGGGGCTGGTGGAATCAAGGGATATGGGGAGAAAGCCGGCAAGGGTTACTGAATGGGGACGATCAGCCATGATCACATTGAATGGCGGTGCTGGCTCGAAGGGCCGAATGGCCTCCTCCTGCACCTATTTTCTATGTTTCTATGACTAGAGACTTATTAAAGTTGTGAGAGTCTCTACCATCTCAGGCAGTGACCCAATTCCCAATCACCTTTCAGATCCACTCTAACCCTTGTATAATTCACCTCTGCCTTCTACCACCAAGCCAGGTTTGGATCCACTGTCCCAACTCCCCTTGGATCTGGAGTCGGAGCTGGGCGACTCTTTGTGTGCCCTATCATACATTACAATCGCTCCGTACTTTTAAATCTTTATTTCAACAGCAGCAGTTCTTACACTAACTATATGCTCTCCTTAATCTCCTATCAGGCAAGAGGTACAGAATCTTGAAAACGCACACCTCCAGATTCAAGGACAGTTTCTTCCCAGCTATTATCAGGCAACTGAACCGTCCTCTCACCAGCTAGAGAGTGGTCCTCACCTCCCATCTATCTCATTGGAGACCTTTAAATATAATCAGACTTTATCTTCAACTAAATGTTGTACCCCTTATCCTTACACTGTGGACGGCTTGATTGTAAACTTGTCAGGCACGGGTTATTGATTGGGGACGATCAGCCATGATCACAATGAATGGCGGTGCTGGTCCGAAGGGCCGAATGGCCTCCTCCTGCACCTATTTTGTATGTTTCTATGTATAGTCTTTACTTTGACTGGATAGCATGCAACAAAAGCTTATCATTGTGCCCGGTAGATGTGACAGTAATAAACTAAACTATCCCATGGGCTCTTAGCACTTCAACCAGGGTCCCATGTGTGACCATGTCAAAGGCATTATAGAAACTGGTATAGACCTATCAAGTGCAGTATCCTCATCAATACACTTTATTATCTTTTCAAAATGCTCACTTTCATCCAGATCTCTAACAAAGCTCTGCTGACTATCTTTGAACAATTCTGCCTTTCATAATCATAATCATACTTTATTAGCCAAGTATGTTTTGCAACATACGAGGAGTTTGATTTGCCATACAGTCATACCAATAAAAAGCAACAGAAAACACAAAAATACATTTTAACATAAACATCCACCACAGTGACTCCTCCACATTCCTCGCTGTGATGGAAGACGAAAAAAAGAAGAAGGGTCTCAACCCAAAAAGTCATCTATTCCTTCTCTCCAGAGATGCTGCCTGTCCCGCTGAGTTACTCCAAAATTTTGTGTCTATCTTCTAGAAGTAATTGTTGGTCAGTTTCAATAGCCACATAAGGTTAAAGTGGGAACTGTGTCTTAACTGATATCTGATTACTGCAGGTATATTGTATTGTATTGAAGCAGTTTTTGTTTCTCCCCAGACTTTTTTTCAGCTTGTCTAAATTTCTAAAGTAACTTTTAGTGAACTGGCCCATTACAATGGGGGAGTGCAGTGGAGAGAAAAGTTTTTTTGGCCTTCCATCACAGCAATGTGATGGATGTTTATGTAAATTATGTTGTGTCTTGGGTCTATTTGTTTGTAATGTATGGCTGCAGAAACGACATTTCGTTTGGACCTCAAGGGGTCCAAATGACAATAAAATTGAATTGTATTGTATTGTATTGTATAAATGTAGTTGGTGCAGATTTGGCTGCACAGTCATGTGTGTATAAGGAGAATAAGGTTTTGAAAACCTCAAATTCCCCAGAGTCAATATCACCAACAACCTCTCCTGGACCACCCATGTTGAAGCAACAACCAAGATGGAATGCCTCACCAACTTCTACAGATGCAGCATCGAAAGTATTTTATCGGGACGCATCACAGCTTGGTTTGGGAACAGCTCCATCCAGGACCGCAAGAAATTGCAGCGAATTGTGGACGCAGCCCAGGCCATCACACAAACCAACCTCCCTGAAGAAGGGTTTCGGCCCGAAACGTCGCCTATTTCCTTCGCTCCATAGATGCTGCTGCACCCGCTGAGTTTCCCCAGCAATTTTGTGTACCTCCCTTCTATTGATTCCTTTTATACCTCACGCTGCCTCGGAAAGGCCAGCAGCATAATCAAGGACGAGTCGCGTCCTGGCCATTCCATGTTCTCCCATCTTCCATCGGGCAAAAGGTGGAAAGTGTGAAAACGCCCACCTCCAGATTCAGGGACAGTTTCTTCCTAGCTGTTATCAGGCAACTGAATCAACCTACCACAACCAGAGAGCGGTGCTGAATTAGTATCTACCTCTAATGTCCCTCGGACTGTCCTTGCTGGCTTTACCTTGCATTAAACGTTATCATGTATCTATACAATGTAAATGGATTGATTGTAATCATGTATTGTCTTTCTGCTGACGCAACAAAAAGTACCTCGGTACATGTGACAATAAACTAAACTGAAACTGAACTGCACTCTTGTGAGGTATTATTTAGAGATGGGGGCCAAGGAAAGAGCGTTCACGTCGCGGCCCTGTTTCAACCAATCTTTCCACCACCACGCACAAGAAGCACAAGAAGCGCAAGACAGACACCATTGTGCAGCTGCCGAGAAGTGTGTTCAGCTCTGGCTGAACAACTTCTAATTTTGTGTGTGGACTCGATAAGAAGATGAAGATTTAGAGATATAGCATGGAAACAGGCCCTTCGGCCCATTAAGTCCATGTGACCCATCGCTCACCTGTTCACACAAGTTCTTCGTTATCCCACTTTTGCTCCCACTTCCTACACATTAGGAGCTAATTTTATAGAAGCCGATTAACCTACAAATCGCTCGTCTTTGGGATGTGGGAGGAAACCAGAGCACCCGGAGGAAATCGATGTGGTCACGGAGAGACCATGCAAACTCCGTGCAGACAGCAGCCGAGGTCAGGTTCGAACCTGGGTCCCTGGTGCTGTGAGGCATTCACATTTTTCCAATGAGTATTTTGGTCCTTTTACTTTTTACTCCCTCGTAGATTTCATTTATCTTCCCTTAACCTTCCAAAGACTTGTGAGTTTGTAGATTGATTGGCCTATATAAATTGCCCCTGGTGTGTAGGAGTGGATGAGAAAATGGGATGACATAGAACTAGTGTGAATGGGTGATTGGAGGGTTGGCATTGACTCAGTGGGCCGAAGGGCCTGTTTCCCCACTGTGTCTCTAAACTAATCTAAACAAACGTACAATGAACCAGATTGGTTTTGCACAGCATATGTGCATTTACCATTTTTGGCCTTTTAATTCCAAATCATTATTTCATGAACCAAAGATAAATCTGTGGCTTTCATGGTTCAATTTTAAACTAGTGTCTCTAAAACCTAAAAAAGCTATATTTCCTCATATTCTTTAATTTTTGAAATCACGTTATTATTAACAGTCCGTTGCCAACATGTTAATTGGTTTCTAACCACTTCAGCAAGCAGTGTGTTCTCATGGAATGTATCTACTAAACTCCTTTGTTCATTCTTGCATTAGCCCCATTGCGTTTGGCAATCTCCCATGCCAATTTCTTCTGACAGCTCCCAAAGCTTCACTCCTCAAGTTTCTGAAGCCTGCCAGAATCCAATTTGGCCTTTTGTTTATTGTATCAACTTGGTTCCTGAAAGAAAAAAACAGGAGGAAGTAATTTATGAGGGATTTAGTCTTTAGGCGGCATGATGACGCAACTGCTAGAGTTGCTGCCACATTGTGCCAGAGACTCTGGTTCGATCCTCACCTCGTTAATCTGTCCCTGTGGAGTTTGCACCTTCTTCCTGTGACCGCATGCATTTCCCCAGGGTGCTCCAGTTTCCTCCCACATCCCAAAGACGTGGGTTTGGGCTCGTTTTGTACAGATATATTTAATATGGAATCTTTATTTATCCAGTGAGTTTGGTTCTTTTACTTTTTACTCCCATGTAGTTATACTTCTTCTTCTCTTAATGAAAGAATGAATGAATGAATGAATACATTTATTGGCCAAGTATTCACATACAAGGAATTTGTCTTGGTGCTCCGCCCGCAAGTGACAACGACATACAGTGACAGTTAGGAATGACACGTAAAACATTAAACATTAATAATAAAACATTATTGATTAAACATGTGAATTAAATAAAATACCAGAGCAAAGGGAGGCTACAGATTTTTGGCTGTTGAGTAGATCAACTACTCGTGGAAAAAAGCTGTTTTTATGTCTGGCTGTGGCAGCTTTGACAGTCCGGAGTCGCCTTCCAGAGGGAAGTGATTCAAAGAGTTTGTGGCCAGGGTGAGAGGGGTCAGAGATGATCTTACCCGCTCGCTTCCTGGCCCTTGCAGTGTACAGTTCGTCAATGGAGGGAAGGTTGCGGCCAATAACCTTCTCAGCTGATCGGATGATTCGCTGCAGCCTCCAGGTGTCGTGCTTGGTGGCTGAACCAAACCAGACCATGATGGAGAAGGTGAGGACAGACTCTACGATGGCCGTATAGAATTGGACCATCATTGCCTGTGGCAGATTGTGCTCCCTCAGCTGCCGCAGGAAGTACATCCTCTGTTGGGCCTTTTTGACTGTGGAGTTGATGGTAGCCCCCCATTTAAGGTCCTCGGAGGTGATGGTTCCCAGGAACTTAAAATACTTCACAGATGTGACTGTGGTGTTGTTGATGGTGAGTGGGGTGAGGGGAGGGGAAGCTCTCCTGAAGTCTATCAATTCCACTGTCTTAAGAGCATTGAGCTCCAGGTTGTTGCGATGGCACCAGAATGCCAGCTGTGTCACTTCCTGTCAGTAGGCAGATTCTTCCCCATCCTGGTTCAGTCCAATCAGGGTTGTGTCGTCCGCAAACTTGAGAAGCTTGACAGAGGAGTCATTGGAGGTGCAGTCGTTGGAGTAGAGAGAGTAGAGGTGAGGAGAGAGTACGCAGCCTTGCAGTGCTCCTATGCTGAGGGTCTGCGGGTCTGAGGTGCTTTCCCAGCCTCACATACTGCTTCCTATCTGTCAGGAAGCTGGTGATCCATCGACAGAGGGGTTCAGGCACAGTCAACTCGGAAAGTCTGGAGTGTAGTAGCTCTGGCACAATGGTGTTGAATGCAGAGCTAAAATCAACAAAGAGGATCCTCACTTAGGTCCCCTGGCGGTCGAGGTGCTGGAGGATGAAGTGCAGGCCCAGGTTTACTGCGTCATCCACAGATCTATTGGCCCGATATGCAAACTGCAGAGGATCCAGCAGGGGGTTTGTGATATTTTTCAGCTTGGCCAGCACAAGCCTTTCAAGGGTCTTCAAAGATGTGGAGGTTTGTAAGCTAATTAGTCTCTTTAAATTGCCCCTAGTTTGTAGGGAGCGGATGAGAAAATGGAATAACATAGAACTAGTGTGAATGGGCGATGGATGATATTTGAGGACGAGATAGGCAGAACAGCCAGCTTTTATACTGTACTAAATGAAACACAAGTTTAAATTGGTATTGTTGACAAGCCTGATATTGTGGGCCAAAAGGCCTGTTCCTGTGCCGTACTCTTCTATGTTCTTAATACTGCTCCATGCTCTTTCCTTTGTAATAGATAATATAGTCAACAAATATATACCAGGAACAGGAGCCATCTCCATCATCAAGGACCCCTACCACCCATCACACCACATCTTCTCCATTCTGCCATCTGGGAAGAGGTACAGGAGCATCAGCTGCAAAACCAGCAGGATGCTCCACAGCTTCTTCCCACAGGCAATAAGGCTGATTAACGGACTGTGTCCCCTCCCCATACATCATACACCAACACATTCAACCTCGTCCATACTTTGACAGTTAGGCACCTCTCAAAGTAAAGCCACTGTTCAGTCTGAATGTCTGTTTTTATTCTATTGTACATTTTAGGCCTACTTTCGGTTTTTAGACATGGTAATTTTAATTTGTTTTTAAAGCTCTATGTATTTATCCTTTTTTATTAACTGCACTGAATGGAAACTGATTGAGCAACGTTTTTTCGTTTCCTCTGTGTATGCGAGTACTCAGTGAAAATTATATTAAAGAAATACTGATACTGATGGAAAAAAAAGGTGTTTGGGAAGATGAAAGGCCTTAATGTGGATAAGTCACCTGGACCGGGTGGACTAGGGGGGGTTCTAAAACAGATGGCTTTAGAGATTATGGAGGCATTAATAGTGATATTTCAAGAATCACTGGAGTCAGGAGAGGGCCCAGACGATTGGGAAATTGTCAATATTACCCCGCTGTACAAGAAGGGAGCAAAGCAGAATAGTGGGAACTATAGGCCAGTTAGTCTGATGTCAGTGGTTGGGAAGATTTTAGAGTCCATTATAAAGGATGAGGTTATGGAGTACTTAGAAGTTCATGATAATATAGGCCAAAGTCAGCATGGATTTATGAAGGGGAGATCTTGCCTGACGTATCTGCTGGGATTCTTTCAAGAAGTAAATAGCAGGACAGACAAAGGAGAGTCAGTGGATGTTGGTTACTTAGATTTCCAAAAAGCCTGTTATAAAGTGCCACACGTGAGGCTGCTGAGGAAGATGAGAGCCCACGGAATCAAAGGGCAGATACTAGCATGGATATCAGGTTGGCTGGATGGCAGAAGGCAGAGTGGCAATAAAGGGGGCTTTTTCTGGTTGGCTGCCAGTGACTAGTGGAGTTCTACAGGGGTCGGTGCTGGGGCCGCTGCTCTTCACGTTGTATATTAATGATTTGGATGACGGGATTGAAGGCTTTGTGGCAAGTTTGCAGATTATACAAAAATAGGTGGAGGGGCCGGTAGTGTAGAGAAAGCAGGGACTCTGCAGAAGGACTTGGACAGGTTGGGAGAGTGGGCAATGAAGTGGCAGATGAAATATAGTGTGGCAAAGTGTGGAGTCATGCATTTTGGTCGTAGAAATAAAGGCGTAGACTTTTTTCTATATGGAGAGAGAATCGGAGATGCAAAGGGACTTGGATTCCCAAAACGTAAATTTGCAAATCAAATCGGTAGTAAGGAAGACAAACTATTTATTTCCAGAGGATGAGAATATAAAAACAGGGATGTAATGCTGGGGCTCTATGGCGTTGGTCAGGCCGCATTTGGAGTATTGTGAGCAATTTTGGCCACCATATCTGAGGAAGGATGTACTGTGATGTATAGAGGAGGTTTACAAGAATGATCCCAGGAATGAGTGGATTAACATATGATGAGCGTTTGAAGGCACTGGGCCAGTACTCACTGTATTTTAGAAGAATGAGGGGGGGGACCTCATTAAAACTTACCAAATAGTGAAGGGTTTTGATAGAGTGGATGTGGAGAGGATGTTTCCACTAGTGGGAGAGTCTAGGACTAGACGTCATAGCCTCAGAATTAAAGGACGTTCCTTTATGAAGGAGATGAGGAGGAATTTCTTTAGTTAGAGGGTGGGGAATCTGTGAAATTCATTGCCACGGAAGGCTGTGGAGGCAAAGTCAATGGATATTTTTAAGGCAGAGATAGATTCTTGATTAATACAAGTGTCAGAGGTTATGGGGAGAAGGCAGGAGAATGGGGTTGAGAGGGAGAGATAGATCAGCCATGATTGAATGGCGGAGTACACCTGATGGGCCGAATAGTCGAATTCTGCTCCTATCACTTATGACCTTATAATAAATGGTAACGGCCACAGCCCATAAAATAAATTTTAAGGGAATCAATAAACTATTCACATTTCTTATACATGTGCCTTCATCATCTATATAACTAAAAGTCTCATCTTGACCACTTCCAGTCTGTGCTGTATATTGATTTTAGAAAAAACGCTACCCTATATCGCTATGATTTTTGGCCATCTTTTACACACAGTCCTCCTCCGCTGAGGCAGCCCCGAGGATTTTTCCGATCGATGAAAAATAAAAAAGACATGAGTGTTTAAAAAATCTTGAGATCAGCAGATTGATCCTCTTGTCGGTCACTCACCATAATAAAGGTAATGCCCCTTCCGGGGGGGTGGGGACATGACTATAAAACCCCGGATGCCTGGACATGTGTCAGTCACTCGCGAGGGAGAGTCCACAACTGTGATTCTAAGCTGTGAATCAATTGAACTGTGAGGCTGCAATGTACTTGCAATAAATTATTTGTTAGCCCTTAAAGACAATGCAATGAGTTGTTTGGCAATTTGGTGGCCTGCACTCTGCTTGAAATGCGATGAAATTGAATTTGGTGGCCTGCACTCTGTATGAAATGCTATGAAATTAAATGTGGTGTCCTGCGCTCTGCTTGAAATGCTATGAAATTGAATGTGGTGGCCTGCACTCGGCTTGAAATGTAATGGAATCAAATGTGGTGGCCTGCATTCTGCTGGAAATGCGATGGAAACGAATGTGGTGGCCTGCACTCTGCTTGAAATGCAATGGATTTGAATGTGGTGGCCTGCACTCTGCTCGAAATGCTATGGAATCGAATGTGGTGGCCTGCATTCTGCTCGAAATGCTATGGAATCGAATGTGGTGGCCTGTGCTCTGCTCGAAATGCTATGAAATTGAATGTGGTGGCCTGCACTCTGCTTGAAATGCTGTGAAATTGAATGTGGTGCCCTGCACTCTGCTTGAAATGCTATGAAATTGAATGTGGTGCCCTGCACTCTGCTTGAAATGGAATTTCAAGGAATAGCCGTGAGTGAACTGCAAGCCCACCAGCCCTGAGTAACTGAGCTGCCTGCCCACCAGCCCTGAATGACTGAGCTGCCAGCCCACCAGTCCTGAGTGACTGAGTTGCCAACCCAAGAATCCATTCGGCCCACAGTCCATAGTCGCCCTCTGGAAACCAGTCCCTTCGGCCCACAACACCAATACTAGCGCTCCAGAAAGCCCCCCCACTGGCCACCAATATTTCAATTGGTGGAGAGGTGGAATATTGCGTTGGGGGACCAGCCCCCCATGCGCTCCCATGCCCCCCCACTTAGTCTAGAGTTATGAGATGCAGCGCAGGAACAGGCCCTTCGGTCAATCGAGTCTGTGCCGACCAGCGATCACCTCGTACACTAACACTATTCTACATCCTATGGACAATTTTACAATTTACCAAAGCCAATTAACCTACAAACCTGTACTTCGTTGGATTGTGGTTGGAAACCGGAGCACTGGGAGAAAACCGGAGCATTTCGAGCTGAGTGCAGGGCATCACATTCGATTCCATAGCATTTCGAGCAGAGTGCAGGCCACCACATTCGATTACATAGCATTTCGAGCAGAGTGCAGGCCATCACATTCGATTCCATAGCATTTCGAGCAGAGTGCAGGCCACCACATTCGATTACATAGCATTTCGAGCAGAGTGCAGGCCACCACATTCGATTCCATTGAAATCTAATCTCATTTGCTGTTTGAGAAAGCTTGCTACGGGCAGACTGATCCCAGCTACTGACTGCACAGTGGCGCAGCAGACAGAGCTGCTACCTCACAGCGCCAGACACCCGGGTTTGATCCTGACCTCGGGGGTTGTAGGTGTGGAGTATGCCTGTTCTCACGATGACCGCGTGGTTTTCCTCCAGGTGCTCCAGTTTCCTACCACACCCCAAAGACGTGCGGGTTTGTAGGTTAATTGGTCTTCTGTAGATTGCAAAAGTGAGACAATATAGATCTGGTGTGAACAGGTGAATGATGGACTGGATGGACCTGTTCCAACATTGTCTCTAACATCTAAAGTATTTTCCAAACTGAGCCAACAGCTGGATGCATTTAGATTGTGATGAGAAATTCAGCAAAATTCTTTCCTTAAGCCGCATGAAAACAACGACTGCTTTGTTTACCCCACCCTACCACAGGTTAATAACATCTTTGTGTAAGAAATAACTGCAGATGCTGGTTTAAATCGAAGGTAAACGCAAAATGCTGGAGTAACTCAGCGGGGCAGGCAGCACCTCTGGAGAGAAGGAATGGCCGACGTTTCGGGTCGAGACCCTTCTTCAGTCTGAACTCACCTGCTGAGTTTCTAACATTTTGTGTCTACCTTTCGTCAGTAACTTATCGAGAAAACAACAACGACCTTCAACGGTGACAAGGAAATGGACAGGTAATTATACAGTCATGTCAATGACAAATTTATTGGTTTAGGGGATTTTTTTAATTATTTCCTTAAAGTTTAGATAAATGTTGGAATCTTGCCTCGAACATAAAGTGCTGGAGTAACTATTGGGCCAGGCAGCATCTCTGGAGGACATGGATAGACGACATTTCAGGGGTTTCTGAAATACATGCAAGACTTCACTCTTAAGTTGCACACTAGTGGACCATCAATGTCAAAGTCATTCGTAGGACTGGTTACCATTAGTGAAGTGCTTTAGATAACTGAGATATAATTGAAAAGAAAACTGGGTGGCACAGTGGCGCAGCGGTAGAGTTGCTGCCAGACAGTGCCAAAGACCCGGGTTCGATCCTGACCACGGGTGCTGAATTTGCACGTTCTCACTGTGACCACATGGGTTTTCTCCGGGTGCTCCGGTTTCCAACCACAATCCATCGAAGTACAGGTTTGTAGGTTAATTGGCTTTGGTAAATCGTAAAATTGTCCATAGTATGTAGAATAGTGTTAGTGTACGAGGTGATCGCTGGTCGGCACAGATTCGATTGACCGAAGGGCCTGTTCCCGCGCTGCATCTCATAACTCTAGACTAAGTGGGGGGGTCCCATGTTCGCATGGGAGGGCTGGTCCCCCAACGCAATATTCCACCTCTCCACCAATTCCAATATTGGTGGACAGTGGGGGAGGGGCTTTCTGGAGCGCTAGTATGGGTGTTGTGGGCTGAAGGGACTGGTTTCCAGAGGGTGAGTATGGACTGTGGGCCGAATGGATTCTTGGGTTGGCAGCTCAGTCACTCAGGCCTGGTGGGCTGGCAGCTCAGTCATTCAGGGCTGGTGGGCTGGCAGCTCAGTTACTCATGGCTGGTGGGCTTGCAGTTCACTCACGGCTATTCCTTGAAATTCCATTTCAAGCAGATTGCAGGGCACCACATTCAATTTCATAGCATTTCAAGCAGACTGCAGGCCACCACATTCCACTTCATGGCATTTCAAGCAGTGCAGGCCACCACATTCAGTTTCGTAGCATTTCGAGCAGAGTGCAGGCCACCACATTCAGTTTCATAGCATTTCGAGCAGAGTGCAGGCCACCACATTCAATTCCATAACATTTCGAGCTGTCTGCAGGACACCACATTCGATTCCAATGCATTTCTAGCAGAGTGCAGGCCACCACATTCGATTCCAATGCATTTCAAGCAGAGTGCAGGCCACCACATTCGAATTCATTGCATTTCAAGCAGAGTGCAGGCCACCACATTCGTTTCCATCGCATTTCCAGCAGAATGCAGGCCACCACATTCGATTCCATTACATTTCAAACAGAGTGCAGGCCACCAAATTCAATTTCATAGCATTTCTAGCAGAGTGCAGACCACCAAATTGCCAAACAACTCATTGCATTGTCATTAAGGGCTAACAAATCAATATTCCACCTCTCCATAAGGGCTAACATTCCTTATGGAATCGAATGTGGTGGCCTGCACTCTGCTTGAAATGCTATGAAATTGAATGTGGTTGTCTGCACTCTGCTTGAAATGCTATGAAATTGAACGTGGTGCGCTGCCCCCTGCTTGAAATGGACTTTCAAGGAATAGCCGTGAGTGAACTGCCAGCCCACCAGCCCTGAGTAACTGAGCTGCCAGCCCACCAGCCCTGAGTGACTGAGCTGCCAGCCCACCAGGCCTGAGTGACTGAGCTGCCAGTTTACCAGGCCTGGGTGACTGAACTGCCAGCCCACCAGGCCTGAGTGACTGAACTGTCAACCCAAGAACCCACAGCCCACAGTCTATACTAGCCCTTTGGAATCCAGTACCTTCGGCCCATAACACCATACTAGCGCTACAGAAACCGCTCCCCCCCCCCCCCCGCCCCTCACTGTCCACCAATATTGGAATTGGTGGAGAGGTGGAATGTTGCGCTGGGGGACCAGCCCTCCCGTGTGAACATGGGACCCAACGGGTCCCTCTCAGTCTAGACCCCCCCACTTAGTCTAGAGTTATGAGATGCAGCGCAGGAACAGGCCCTTCGGTCAATCGAGTCTGTGCCGACCAGCGATCACCTCGTACACTAACACTATTCTACATACCTTGGACAATTTTACTATTTACCAAAGCCAATTAACCTACAACCTGTACTTCTTTGGATTGTGGTTGGAATCCGGAGCACCCGGAGAAAACCCATGTGGTCACAGTGAGAACGTGCAAATTCAGCACCCGTGGTCAGGATTAAATCCGGGTCTTTGGCACTGTCTGGCAGCAACTCTACCTCTGCGCCACTGTGCCACCCATTTTTCTTTTCAATTATATCTCAGTTATCTAAAGCACTTCATCAATTGTAACCTGTCCTACGAATGACTTTGACATTGATGGTCCACTAGTGTGCAACTTAAGAGTGAAGTCTTTCATGTATTTCAGAAACCCCTGAAATGTCCTCCAGAGATGCTTCCTGGCCCAATAGTTACTCCAGCAGTTTGTGTTCTAGACAAGATTCCAGCATTCACCTAAACTTTAAGGAAGTAATTTTAAAAATCCCCCAAACCAATAAATTTGTCATTGACATGACTGCATAATTACCTGTCCATTTCCTTGTCACCGTTGAAGGTCGTTGTTGTTTTCTCGATAAGTTACTGACGAAAAGTAGACACAAAATGTTGGAGAAACTCAGCAGGTGAGTTCAGACTGAAGAAAGGTCTCGACCCGAAACGTCGGCCATTCCTTCTCTCCAGAGGTGCTGCCTGCCCCGCTGAGTTACTCCAGCATTTTGCGTTTACCTTCGATTTAAACCAGCATGTGCAGTTATTTTTTACACAAAGATGTTATTACCCTGTGGTAGGGTGGGGTAAACAAAGCAGTCATTGTTTTCATGCGACTTAAGGGAAGAATTTTGCTGAATTTCTCATCACAATCTAAATGCGTCCAGCTGTTTGGAAAATACTTTAGATGTTAGAGACACAATGTTGGAACAAGTCCATCAAGTCCATCAATCACCTGTTCACACCAGATCTATATTGTCTCACTTTTGCAATCTACAGAAGACCAATTAACCTACAAACCCGCACGTCTTTGGGATGTGGTAGGAAACTGGAGCACCCGGAGGAAAACCATGCGGTCATCGTGAGAACAGGCATACTCCACACCGACAACCCCCGAGGTCAGGATCAAACCTGGGTGTCTGGCGCTGTGAGGTAGCAGCTCTGTCTGCTGCGCCACTGTGCAGTCAGTAGCTGGGATCAGTCTGCCCGTAGCAAGCTTTCTCAAACAGCAAATGAGATTAGATTTCAATGGAATCGAATGTGGTGGCCTGCACTCTGCTCGAAATGCTCTGGAATCGGTGGTGGCCTGCACTCTGCTCGAAATGCTATGAAATTGAATGTGGTGGCCTGCACATTTTGAATAAAGGACAAAATTAAGCGGAGCCGTGGAACATGAAAAATTAATACAAATGGACTTGAAAACAAAAATTTATGAATTAAATTTAAAAAAAAAAAAATTTAATACTAACATATAAGTAATTAAGTAATTGAATTAACTTAGCAATAGCAAGCTAATATGAATTAGTACAATGTAACAATAAATCCTCCAGGGGGGGAGGGGGGGGTTATTTCATAGTGTTAATTAATATCTAGATTCAGGAGAATGAGCTAAATATATCGATATATATTACTATTATACTAACAAACTAAAACATATATAACAGAGTTAGCCCCAGTAGGGGGAGGGGGGGAGGCTCAGATACTTGGCGTATAACCAAGAGTCTGATTCTGGTTAACTTCTTTCAACCTGCTGTTGTCTAATATAAGAGACTGGGACCTAACTGGGAAGTAATAGGTAATAATTGTTAGTATATATTGGTACATACTAGTATATATTAGTATATATTTAATGCTAGATTATTGGAAGATGCATTTAGATATACAGATTCAAAGTTTTTTTTAAAATATATATCATTTGGTTTTGAACTGGCCTTTCCTCCTTCTTACAATATTTGGTCAAGGGAGCAGAGCTTAATGTAAATTAACATCTACGGAAGTTCTTAAGAACTTAGCTACCACCAATAGGTGGTTATTCTTTTATAGTATCCTTTTTAGATACTATAATATCACTTTTTTTTATTATTTCTATATCACGTCACACTTTTTTGTCTTTTTTAAGGTTTATTTTGAAAGGGATATGCCAACAAAATCTAACAGTCGCAGATGACCACCCAACACCTAGAGGACTGAGGTATTGTGTTGCACCTTTAAGATTATACTTTAAGGTATCAAAATGATTCTCAATGCAAGACGATAAACAAAAGAAAATTGGAGGAATCACGTTTTGTAGCTGGAATATAAGGGGCGCTAATGAGCCAATTAAAAGGGGTAAGATTTTCGCCCAACTAAAATCACTCTGACATAATTTTCCTACATGAAACACACTTGAAACGTCAAGCTCAGACTAGATTGAAGGCAAATTGGATCGGGCAAACATATTACTCTTCATTTATTTCTAAATCTAGAGGCACGGCAACTATTATTCGTAAAGGTATACCATTTAAATCAAAGCATATTCTAACAGATAAAGAGGGGAGGGAGGTATGTTATAGTCACGGGAGAGATTCATTCTACCCCACTTACTATGATAAATATTTATGCTCCTAACTTTGAGAATCATCAATTCTTTAATAAAATTCTGGATATAATTTCAGTTTAATTATCAAAATGTGATAATTGGGGGAGATTTCAATTGCGTTTTAGACCCATATCTGGATAAATCTACAAAACAAAAGAGGATTTATATAAAATCTAAAACCAGTGAACTCCTAAATACATATATAAAAAACACAAATATAACAGACGTATGGAGGATTGCTAATCCAGTTGGAAGGGAATACTCTTTTTACTCAACGGTACATAAAACGTATTCGCGTATCGACTATTTTCTAGTGGATACGAAATTAATTCCATACACATTTAATCCTAAATTTCATAATAGTATCATTTCTGATCACTCCCCGCTAACTTTTTTTTTAAAGTAGAAGGAATGTCTAATAAAAAATCGTTTTGCAGGTTTAACTCCCAAATTTTAAACAAACCACAAGGTTGTACATATTTAAAACAACAGATAAAAAAAAATGTTGAGACTAACAACACTCCAGGTATTTCACCCTCTTTATTATGGGAAGCTTTTAAGGCATTTATCAGAGGAGTTATAATTTCATATCAAGCTTTTCAAAATAAACAGAATAATATTGAACAATTGCAGCTAGAAGAACAAATTAGACAATTATATATAGATAATGCTAAAGACCCAACCATAGACAAACATAATAAGATAACAATATTAAAATTGAAACTAAACAAAATTTTATCTGCAAGAGTAATAAGACTATTTCAAATTACAAAACAGGAACATTTTGAATTCGTCGATAAACCACATAAACTTCTGGCACGTCAACTGAAAAAACAGGAAAAGGAAAATACGATTACCAAAATTAAATCAGATAAAGGCGAATTGTTAACATTACCTAAAGACATTAATAAAAGATTTGCTCAATTTTTTCAAAACTTATATACATCTAAAACTTCAACAGATAATACCAAAATTATAATTTTTTTATACAAGTGTAATCTACCAAAACTAAATCTGTTGGAACAAGAGGAATTAGGAGCTCAGGTCTCAGTCAAAGAAATAGAAGAAACAATAAACTTGTTGAAGAACGCTAAAACGCCAGGACCGGATGGCTTTAGTAACGAATTCTATAAAAGATTTTATGAGATAATCTCACCACGCTTACAAAAACTATACACACACGCATTTAAAGAACAGACATTACCAGAAACACTAGCCAAATCAACTATTACACTTATACCTAAAAAAGATAAAGATCTAGAAGAACTTGGTTCATGCAGAGCCATAGCACTGTTAAATACAGATCAGAAAATATTAGCGAAGACCCTAGCAAGAAGATTGGGTAAATATGTTAGTAAATTAATAAATGCGGATCAAACGGGGTTTATACCCAAGAGATACTGATTCAACAATTTGAGACGTTTGTTTAATATAATGCATTCACATAAAATTGAAGAAGAAGACATCAATTATTTCATTGGACGCAGAAAAAGCATTTGACCAAGTGGAATGGCAATACCTTTTTAGAGTATTGCAAAAATTTCAAATGGGAGAGAATTTTATCTCATGGGTAAAATTATTATATGACAAGCCGACTGCTAGAATACTGACCAATAACATAATATCTTCGAAATTTCAACTATCCAGGGGCAATAGGCAGGGATTGTGCATTATCGCCCCTGCTATTTGCTCTTGTGATAGAGCCTCTAACAGAAAGTATAAGAATGCATCCGAATATCCATGGTTATAATACCAAACACTCAAATAATAAAATGTCATTATATGTAGATAACGTATTATTATACATTACAAAATCGCAAATCAGCATACCAAATATATTAAATTTAATAGAGGAATTTGGTTCCTTTTCAGGATATAGAATAAATAGGAATAAAAATTATGACGATAAATCCTCAAGAGCCGACCCACCTTTTAAAATTCCCCTTTAGAGTCGCAACAGAAAAATGTAAATATTTGGGTATCCAAATTACCAGAAAATATAAATCTTTATTTAATGCAAACTATATGCCCTTACTAACCAAATTAAACGCGTTGATTAAATTTTGGAAAACACTTCCGATGTCCTTAATAGGCGGAATAAATGCTATAAAAATGATTTTTCTACCACAAATTTTGTATTTATTTCCATCAATACCAATATACTTACCTAAATAATTCTTTAAAAAACTTGACTCTGATATTATAAATTTCATATGGGACTATAAATCACATAGAATTCAAAGAAAACACCTGTGTAAACCTAAAGAATTCGGCAGACTGGCACTCCCCAATTTTTTGTACTACTATTGGGCAGTGAACATCAAAAATGTAATTCATTGGTTGGACAACTCTGCTCAACAAGTAGATTGGATAATAATGGAGAAAGAGGATTGTTCTCCTTTTAACATAGGAGCGATCCTTTTCTCCCTGATAAAACTGAATAACACAATATACAAGAAGAATCCAATTATTCATAGTACAATACGAATGTGGAAACAAATAAAATTAACTCTCAAATTAAGAAAGCTATCGCTCCTTTCTCCAATAGGTAATAATCCGTCATTTAAACCATCTATCATTAATAAAAAGTTTACCCATTGGGAAAGAATAGGAGTTAAAATGCTTGGAGACATGTATGAAATGGGAAACCTTTTATCATTTCAACAACTACAATTAAAATACAACCTGAAAAGTAATCAATATTTCAAATACCTTCAAATTCGAGATTACTTGAAAAAACACACTCAAGAATATCAAACCTTAACCTCAGATCTATTAGATGAAGGAATGAACAGAAAAGCGGAATCAAGTAATTTAATATCATATTTGTATAACATCATTCTAAATACAGAAATACCAATGACAGAAGCAACCAGAAGGGACTGGGAACTATCTATAAAAATTCCGAAAGACAAATAGGAAAAATACTTGCTATAAGTACATAGATGCTCGATTAATGTAAGACACAACTTAATTCAATTTAAATTTTTACATAGATTATATTACTCGAAAACCAAACTGAATACATTTTTTCGAAATGTTTCCCCCATCTGTTATAAATGCTTATCTCAAAACGCTACTACAGTACACTCTTTTGTCTCTTGCATAAAACTTCATAAATTTTGGAATGAAATTTTTGGAATTTTCACAAAATTATTTTAAATAAAATTGAACCCCAATACAGAACTGATTATCTTCAGATCAATGGAAGACGGATGTAAGCTGACCTCGTTTCAAAAATGTCTACTTAATTATGGCTTAATAACGGCAAAAAAACATATACTTAAATTCTGGAAAAATGCACCCACACCAACGCTCAAAATGTGGATTTCAAACATGTCGGAAATGTTACATCTTGAAGATATGAGATTCGTCCTATCAGGCAAATCAGACCAATTCTTAAAGATTTGATCTTCATTTATTGACTTATTACAAGCATGTGGTGCAACATAACTGTAGAAATTAATTGTTTCAGAACCGGGTGAGGGGTGGGTAAAGATATGAAGTAGGTATATCCCTCTCAATCTCTCTTTTTTTTTTTCTCTTTTTCTCTTCTCTTTTCCTTTTTTTTTCTTATTTCACATCTCCTTGTTTTCTTTTTCGAGCTATATAATATTCTTTCTCTCTATTTCTTGCTTTTCTCTTTTATTATTAAATTAAAAATAAGAAGTTGTATATGAAATGTAATATGTTATTCATGTCTTATATTATTGTACATCACTTCTAATAAAAATATATATTTTAAAAACTGGTTAATCAATATCTGTGGTGGGAATGGACAGACGACTTTTTGGATCGAGGCCCTTCCTCAGACTTTAGGTTTAATGTGCGAATTGAGGGCTCTCTGCCCTTTCTCAACCAGGGATCATCCAAATCCTCAGGAACAGGCCCTTCGGCCCACAATGCCTGTGCCGAACATGATGCCAACCAACTCTTATCTGCCTACAAGTAATCCATATACCTCCATTCCCTGCATATCCAGGTGCTGATCCAACGCCACTATCAGTACAAACAAGGTATGTAACCTCTACATCGGCAAGACCAAGCGTAGACTCGGCAACCGTTCAACCAAACCCTTGCAAAGTCCGTCCATCAAGGATCTTCCAGCTGCCAGGTAGACAAAGGTGCTGGAGAAATTCAGCAGGTGCAGCAGCATCTAAGGAGCGAAGGAAATAGGCAACGTTTTGGGCCGAAACCCTTCTTCAGACCCTACATCAGTATGAAGAAGGGTTTCGGCCTGAAACATTGCCTATTTCCTTCGCTCCTTAGATGCTGCTGCACCCGCTGAGTTTCTCCAGCGCCTTTGTCTACCTTCGATTTTCCAGCATCTGTAGTTCCTTCTTAAACATCTTCCAGTTGCCAACCATTATACATCCCCTTCCCATTCCCATACTGACCTCTCTGCCCTGAGCCACCTCCATTGCCAGAGTCAGGCCACATGCAAACTGGAAGAATAGCACTGCTCCCGCTTGGGTAGCTTACAACCCAGCGGTATGAACATTGAATTCTCTAATTTAACTAACCTACTAACAACACATCCCCCCTCACCCCATTTTTCCCCTCTCTTCCCTGTGCCCCACCGGGATACACACCCATTTATTTCTTCCTTTCCCCTTTCCCCCACATCTTCTGTCTTCTGTCATTTCACCTGAACTTTGTCCAATTATCTGCCCATCAAAAAAATAACCCCTCACCTGTATCTGCCTAGTACTTGCCAGCCTTAGTCTTGCCCCTCCGCTTCCAAGTTTCTCTCCACTCCCCTCTCCCTCACCCCCCGCCTCCACCACGATCAGTCTGAAGAAGGGTCCCAACCCAAAACGTCACCTATCCATGTTCTCCAGAGAGACAGTATGACCCGCTGAGTTACTCCAGCACTTTGTCTCTTTTTTGTTTTTAAAAAAAAAGCATCTGCTGTTCCTTATGTCCATATTTGCATCTCTAATTGTGTTTTTCCACGAGTGCCGTGTTTTGTTTTTGCAGTCTTTTTCTTTCCCCTGTTTTGCATGATGTATGCATTAATTTGCATCTAATTGATGTTTTATGTGAGTGTCGTCTGAGTCAGCATGTCAGTGAGGCTGCTGTAAGCAAGGTTTTCATTGGACCAAAACCTCACCATGCTCATGGACAAAAAACTCCACGACTGCTCATGAGATCATGTGATAGGAGCAGAACTAGGCCATTCGGCCCATCAAGTCTACTCCGCCATTCGATCATGGCTGATCTATCTCTCCCTCCAAACCCCATTCTCCTGCCTTCTCCGCTTAACCTCTGACACCGGTACTAATCAAGAATCTATCTATGTCTGCCTTAAATATATCCACTGACATTGCCTCCGCAGCCTTCTGTGGCAAAGAATTCCACACAGATTCACCATGATCTGACTAAAGAAATTCCTCCCCATCTCCTTCCTAAAAGAACGTTCCTTCATATTCACATCAGAGGGAGTAGCAACAGTGACACTTTGTTATTGGAGTTCCTCAAAAGGCCCGCGTTGATAGTGTGGCCTGTGCGGCTGGAGTGCAGTGCCTGGTACGTGAATCGTGCTGAAGCTGCACTGGGGTCACAGGGGGGAACAATGACATCCTTCACAGGGAAATGCCTGAATCTTGGGAGTCAGCCCAGTCTGACTCACGGAATACATAATGCACTCACCGACCGAGTCCCTTGAAAAAACAGATCCCAGCGTCATTTCTCACAGCCTGCGCAACCAGCTGAGCAGGAAGACTCAGGGGCGGATTTTGCAAAGTCCAGCTCTTCCCTCTCGTTTCATAAGCCTCGTGAAAATATTTCTGAGTGAAGGCACTCAACTTGCCATTATACTTGACATGCGGAAATACCGGAGGCTGTTTCAATTGATCCTTTGATGCTGGAATGTGGACAGCTCAGGCTTCTTCTCAGGAGAGAGAAACTGCAGCCACTGTTGTTGTTGACATCTCCCTCCTCAGTTTTCTGGCTGCTTTGTCTTCCCACCATTAACAAGGAATGTTGACAGACCATTGACAGTCTTTGATGATCCAGTTGAAAGGGTCATTTAATTGGACACATTTATATGTCATGCTTCATTAAGGAATCAGCAATGATTTCTTGCTAAACAACCGTTGACGGACACAGGACAAATAGTTGACTGGAAAGATACCCTAGCAGGGATGACAGTGGAACAACAATGGCAGGTATTTCTGGGAATAATACCGAAGGTGCAAGATCAGTTCATTCCAAAGAGGAAAAAAGATTCCAGGGGCAGTAAGGGGCGACCGTGGCTGAAAAGGGACATCAGGAACAGTATAAAAATAAAGCGAAGAAGTAAACATAGCAAAGATGAGCGGGAAGCAAGAGGATTGGGTAATGTTTAAAGAGCAACAGAAGAATACTAAAAAGGCAAAACGGGAAGAAAAGATGAGGTACGAAGGTAAGCTAGCCAAGAATATAACGGAGGATAGTAAAAGCTTCTTTAGGTATGTGAAGAGGAAAAAAATAGTTAAGACTGGTTGGACTCTTGAAGACTGAAAAAAGTGAATTTATTATGGGGAACAAGGAAATGGCAGATGAGTTGAACAGGTACTTTGGATCCATCTTCTCTAAGGAAGACACAAACAATCTTCCTGATGTACTAGTGGCCAGAGGATCTGGGGTGACAGAGGAACTGAGGAAATCCACATTAAGCAGGAAATAGTGTTGGATAGACTGATGGGACTGAAGGCTGATAAATCCCCAGGGCCTGATGGTCTGCATCCCAGGGTACTTAAGCCAGTGGCTCTAGAAATCATGGATGCATTGGTGTTCATTTTCCAATGTTCTATAGACTCAGGATCAGTTCCTGTGGATTGGGGTGTATCTAATGTTATCCCACTTTTTAAGAAAGGCGGGAGAGAGAAACCAGGGAATTATCGACCAGTTAGCCTGACATCAGTGGTGGGGAAGATGCTGGAGTCAATAATAAAAGATGAAATAGCGGCACATTTGGATAGCAGTAACAGGATCGGTCCGAGTCAGCATGGGTTTACGAAGGGGAAATCATGCTTGACTAATTTTCTGGAATTTTCACAGCTCCTCCCGCTCCGAAGTCGGCCAGCTCCGCGATGGTAGGTCCGCAGGCTCCGCAACTGGAGCCCTCGGGTTAGTTCCGGTTGGAGGCCGCCGCCGGCTCCACGATGTTAGGCCCAATGACACCGGAGACCCGACAGAGAAAAAGTCGGGTCCCCGTACAGGGAAGAGATTAACGGTTTCCCCCACCCCCCACATATACGCAGCTAAAAAATAATAAAACTAGAATCAAACACATTTAACAAGACAAACATTTTTTAAAAGACAGACGGACTGCAGTCGAGCCGCTGCCGTTAGGAGCCGCCACACCACGTGATGTGCCTGAGGAGGGGGAGACTCAGAGCACTCTGTCTCTCCAGCAACAGGTAGGTGGAACTCTCTCCTCACCTCACTCATGGATCTCAGCATGGGGTCTGTGTGGAATTTTGTGTCTTTCTTCAGTGTAAACTAGCATCTGCAGTTCCTTCCTACACATTGAAACTAGGGTACATAGATTTAAGGTGAGAGGGGAAAGGTTTAAAGAGTTGTTGAGGGGCAATGTATGTCCGCTAGGTGCTCGTGAGTATATGGAACGAGCTGCCACAGGAGGTATTTGAGGAAGGTACAATAACAACATTTAAAAGACATTCGGACAGGTACAGTACATAGATTTGAAAGGTTCAGAGGGATATGGGTCAAATGTAAGCAATTGGCACTAACTTAAAGGGGCTGTCCCACTTGGGCGACCTAATCCGCGAGTTTAGAAGAGTTTGCCCTCGACTCATACTCGCAGCATGGTCGACACGTGGTCCTAGGAGGTCTTCGTAACTCTCCTTCATGCTCGAGAGTGGTCCCCGCGTACTCGAGGCCTCAGCTAGGTCGCGGCGTATTTTTCAACATGTTGAAAAATGCCCGCGAGTAAAAAAAAGGTCGCCATGGAAAAAATCGATACTTTTTTTACTCGTAGGTTTAGTCGTAGTAGGTCGGCATGTTAGTCATAGGTAATCGAGGGTAGTCGAATGTAGTCATAGATAGTCTTCAACATAGTTGAAGGGAGGTCTTCAACATGACACTTTTTCAAACTCTCCTAAACTCTTCGCGGGTTAGGTGGCCGCAGTGGGGCAACTCCTTTCGATGGGTCATCTTGGTCGGCATGGACGAGTTTGGTAAATGGTTACCACGCTGTATGATTTGTTTGACTCTATAGATAATATGGCACCAGTCAGATCAAATGCCTACCTTTAGAAGGCTCACCTGTTCCAATTTGCTGGTACCATAAGCAGGTAGATGTGGAAAATTATCCTCTGAGGGTCAGAGGCGATAGAATGTTCAGGACTACAAGCTGATGGGACAAATAATGACAAGACCCTTAACAGCATTGATATACAGAGGGATCTTAGAGTCCAACTCCATAGCTACCTGAAAGCAACGTAGATAAAGTGGTAAAGAAGAAGTATGGTATGTTTGCCTTTATCGGTCAGGGCATTGAGTCTAAGAGTCGGGAAGTAATGTTGTGGCTTTATAGGACATTGGTTAGGCCGCCTTTGGTGTATTGTGCGCAGGTCTGGTCACCCCTTTACTGGAAGGAAGTGGAGACTGTGGAGAGGGTGTCAACGAGGTTTACCTGGATTAAAGGCTGTTTACCACAAGGAGTGGTTGAACAAGTTATAGACAATAGACAATAGGTGCAGGAGGAGAGCATTCAGCATTTCGAGCCAGCACCGCCATTCTCTGTGATCTTGGCTGATCATCCCCAATCAGTACCCCGTTCCTGCCTTCTCCCCATATCCCCTGAAAGCATCCAGAGAACCGGCTTCCACTGCCTTCTGAGGCAGAGAATTCCACAGACTCACAACTCTCCAGGTGAAAAAGCTTTTCCTCATCTCCGTTCTAAATGGCCTACCCCTTATTTTTAAACTGTGGCCCCTGGTTCTGGACTCCCCCAACATCGGGAACATGTTTCCTGCCTCTAGTGTCCAAACCTTTAACAATCTTATATGTTTCAATGAGATACCCTCTCATCCTTCTAAACTCCAGAGTATACAAACCCAGCCGCCTCTTTCTTTCAGCATATGACAGTCCCGCCATCCCGGGAATTAACCTTGTTAACCTACGCTGCACTCCCTCAATAGCAAGAATGTCCTTCCTCAAATTTGGAGACCAAAACTGCACACAATCCTCCAGGTGTGGTCTCACTAGGGCCCTGTACAAATGCAGAAGGACCTGTTTGCTCCTATACTCAACTCCTCTTGTTATGAAGGCCAACATGCCATTCGCTTTCTTCACTGCCTGCTGTACCTGAATGCTTACTTTCATGAACTGATGAACAAGGATCCCCAGATCCCGCTGTAGTTCCCCTTTTCCCAACTTGACACCATTCAGATAATAATCTGCCTTCCTGTTTTTGCCACCAATGGGGATAACCTCACATTTATCCACATTAAACTGCATCTGCCATGCATCTGCCCACTCGCACAACCTGTCCAAGTCACCCTGCATCCTCATAGCATCCTCCTCACAGTTCACACTGCCACCCAGCTTTGTGTCATCTGCAAATTTGCTAATGTAATCCCTTCATCTAAATCATTGATGTATATTGTAAATATGTAAGTTTGGACGCTTTTCTCTGGAACGTCAGCAGCTAAGGGAAAACCTACGAGACATACATCAGAGGCATAGATAGGGAGATAGTCGGAACCGTTCCCTTGGGTGTAAATATCAAAGATCAGAGGATATAGCTTTAAGTTGAGCGGGGCAAAGTTTAAAGAAGATACAGTATATGGGGCAAGTTTTTTACACAGGGTGGTGGATGCCTGGAACATGCTGCTGGGTCTGGTGCTGGAGGCTGAGATAATAATTGGGTTTAAGAGGATTCTAGAGAGGCAGATGTGGGGAATGGAGGGATATGGATCACGGGCAGGCAGAGGAGATTAGTTTAACATGGCATCATGTTTGGCATGGACATTGTGGGCCGAAGGGCCTGCTCCTGTGCTGTACAGTTCTATATTCTAAAACAAGCCAGCGAGATCTTTCAACTCTGAGCATCACAGGAGTCCGATTATTAAGTCACGGGCATTGTCTCCGTGACAACCGCTAGGCCGCAACATATCGAGCAACATGTAGGTCAGGACTACATCGAGCATTTCAACCCTTCGCTTGTTCATTATCTCAAATCGTGAATTTTCATTTTTTTCCCCCGCAGCCCTGGGCAATAATTGCGCTGAAAAGGTTCTGAAGGATGAATCGCTGGGAAGGTGAGGAGCGGGCGAAGAGACCATGGCTGAAATAAATGGAAGGCTGCTTTGCTGCTGAAACCCACCCGGCATGGTCCAGCCCGGCAGGGAGAGCTTCCAGTCCAGCCTGTCTTCATCCCCGCACTGCCAGTCCGAACGACAAATCTGTGGAGAATGTTAAGCACGTTCTGGGATAATCTCTGGAATTCATCAGAAAACATCTTGCTTCATAAGTTGAAAAACAATCCGTACCACCCGTTCACAATCAGGCAACCCCATGGTAAGTGTGTCGTGTAGAAACATAGAAACATGGAAAATAGGTGCAGGAGGAGGCCATTCGGCCCTTCGAGCCAGCACCGCCATTCATTGCGATCATGGCTGATCGTCCCCAATCAATAACCCGTGCCTGCCTTCTCCCCATATCCCTTGATTCCACTAGCCCCTAGAGCTCTATCTAACTCTCTCTTAAATCCATCCAGTGATTTGGTCTCCACTGCCCTCTGTGGCAGGGAATTCCACAAATTCACAACTCTCTGGGAGAAAAAGTTTTATTCTCACCTCAGTCTTAAATGGCTTCCCCTTTATTCTAAGACTGTGGCCCCTGGTTCTGGACTTGCCCAACATTGGGAACATTTTTCCTGCATCTAGCTTGTCCAGTCCTTTTATAATTTTATATTAATTTTATAATTCTATAAGATTCCTCCCCTCATCCTTCTAAACTCCAGTGAATACAAGCCTCGTCTTTTCAATATTTCCTCATATGACAGTCCCGCCATCCCAGGGATCAATCTCGTGAACCTACGCTGCACTGCCTCAATCACAAGGATGGCCTTCCTCAAATTAGGAGACCAAAACTGTACACAATACTCCAGATGTGGTCTCACCAGAGCCCTATACAACTGCAGAAGAACCTCTTTACTCCTATACTGAAATCCTCTTGTTATGAAGGCCAACGTTCCATTAGCTTTCTTCACTGTGTCGTAGAATCTAGAACAGTACAGCACTGGCACAGGCCCTTCAGTTCACAATGCAGCAAACTATACCAGGATCAACTCCTATCTGCCTGCTGGTGATCCATATCCCTTTATTCCCTGCATATCCATGCGCCTATCCAAAGGTCTCTTAAACACCACTATCGTATCTGCCTCAACTACCAGTCCAAGCAGCACATTCCAAGCACCCACCACCCTCTGGGTGAAAGACTCGCCCCGCACATCTCCTTTAAACTATGCCCTCTCCTACTTCAGCAGGTTGCTTGGATAATTAACCTTTTTTAATGAAATGGAGGCACAAGAAAATGCAGATGCTGGAATGATGTGCAAAGCACAAAAGTGCTGGAGTAACTCAGCAGGTCAGGCAGTATCTCTGGAGGACATGGATGGGACAATAACCATATAACCATATAACAATTACAGCACGGAAACAGGCAATCTCGGCCCTTCTAGTCCGTGCCGAACACTTACTCTCACCTAGTCCCATCTACCTGCACTCAGACCATAACCCTCCATTCCTTTCCCGTCCATATACCTATCCAATTTATTTTTAAATGATAAAATCGAACCTGCCTCCACCACTTCCGCTGGAAGCTCATTCCACACAGCCACCACTCTCTGAGTAAAGAAGTTCCCCCTCATGTTACCCCTAAACTTTTGTCCCTTAATTCTGAAATCATGTCCTCTTGTTTGAATCTTCCCTACTCTCAATGGAAAAAGCTTATTCAGGTCAACTCTGTCTATCCCTCTCATAATTTTAAAGACCTCTATCAAGTCCCCCCTTAACCTTCTGCGCTCCAGAGAATAAAGACCTAACTTGTTCAACCTTTCTCTGTAACTTAGTTGCTGAAACCCAGGCAACATTCTAGTAAATCTCCTCTGTACTCTCTCTATTTTGATGAAATCTTTCCTATAATTTGGCGACCAAAATTGTACACCATACTCCAGAATTGGCCTCACCAATGCCTTATACAATTTTAACAATACATTCCAACTACTCAATGCTCTGATTTATAAAGGCCAGCACACCAAAAGCTTTCTTTACCACCCTATCTACATGAGATTCCACCTTCAGGGAACTATGCACAGTTATTCCTAGATCCCTCTGCTCAACTGCATTCCTCAATTCGCTACCATTTACCATGTACGTCCTATTTTGATTTGTCCTGCCAAGATGTAGCACCTCACACTTATCAGCATTAAACTCCATCTGCCATCTTTCAGCCCACTCTTCTAAATGGCCTAAATCTCTCTGTCGACTTTGAAAATCTACTTCATTATCCACAACACCAGCTATCTTAGTATCATCTGCATACTTACTAATCCAATTTACCACACCATCATCCAGATCATTGATGTACATGACAAACAACAGTGGACCCAACACACAGATCCCTGAGGCACCCCACTAGTCACCGGCCTCCAACCTGACAAACAGTTATCCACCATTACTCTCTGGTGTCTCCCATTCAGCCACTGTTGAATCCATCTTGCTACTCCACTATTAATACCCAACAATTGAACCTTCTTAACCAACCTTCCATGTGGAACCATGTCAAAGGCCTTACTGAAGTCCATATAGACAACATCCACCGTTTTACCCTCATCAGTTTCCCTAGTAACCTCTTCAAAAAATTCAAGAAGATTAGTCAAACATGACCTTCCAGGCACAAATCTATGTTGATTGTTCCTAATCAGACCCTGTTTATCTAGATGATTATATATATTATCTCTAAGCATCCTTTCCATTAATTTGCCCACCACTGACGTCAAACTAACAGGTCTATAATTGCTAGGTTTACTCTTAGAACCCTTTTTAAACAATGGAACAACATGTGCAGTATGCCAATCCTCCGGCACCATTCCCGTTTCTAATGACATTTGAAATATTTCTGTCATAGCCCCTGCTATTTCTACACTAACTTCCCTCAATGTCCTAGGGAATATCCTGTCAGGACCTGGAGACTTATTCACTTTTATATTTCTCAAAAGTGTCAGTACTTCCTCTTCTTTGATCCTCATAGTTTCCATAGCTACTCTACTTGTTTCCCTTACCTCAAATAATTCAATAATTCAATGTTTTGGGTTTCTTCAATTTAATAAAAATATTAATTTTCACCAGATGATTTTATATGCCTATAAGATCACCACTCAAGCTCCAGGGATAACAGCCCAAGTCTACCCAACCTTCCATTATGTGTAGGAAGGAACTGCAGATGCTGGTTTAAACCGAAGACAGACACAAAATGCTGGAACAACTCAGCGGGACGGGCAGCATCTGAAGAAGGGTCTCGAACCCATTCCTTCTCTCCAGAGATGCAACCTTCCATTATAACCCAAAAACCCACCAATCCCAGCAACATCCCCGCAAATTTGTTTGTGCAGTCTTTCCAGCAGGTGGAGGCTGGATGCTTTCAAGAGAGAGCTAGATAGGGCTCTTAAAAATAGCGGAGTCATGGGATATGGGGAGAAGGCAGGAACGGGGTACTGATTGGGGATGATCAGCCATGATCACATTGAATGCCGGTGCTGGCTCGAAGGGCCGATTGGCCTACTGCTGCACCTATTGTCTATTGTCTATTGTCTATAATGCTGTTAAGATGGCCCTGCAGAAAGATACAGTGAAATGCAGGCAATCCAGTCAACTCATGCCATTACTAAGTACAAAAAAACCACAAAGTGCTGGAGTACCTCGGCGAGTCAGGCAGCATCTGTGGAGGGCATGAATAGGTGACGTTTCAGGTCTGGACCCTTCTTCATACTGATTGTAGTAGAGGGGAGAGAAAGCTGGAAGAGAGGTGAGAGTGGGGCAACGCCTGGCGAATGATAGGTGGATACAGGTGAAGGGTGGGGGTTGGCAGATGGATGGACAATGGCCTGAGTTGAAAAAGAGAAAAAACACTGAGAGGGATAAACAAGTGGGGGTGGTTGTTTGTTTGAGGCCCAATCATAGATAAGTGCACTAGATTCTCTTCTGAACAATACGTAGAGAGTCACCACAGTGTAGCACTATCTTGCAACTTCCAAGTCTCTGAGAAGCCTTGGGTGGTCACTTGGCGGCCACGGTGGCGCAGCGGTAGAGTCGCTGCCTTACAGTGAATGCAGCGCCGGAGACCAGGGTTCGATCCCGACTACCGGTGCTGTCTGTACGGAGTTTGTACGTTCTCCCCGTGACCTGCGTGGGTTTGTCTCCGAGATCTTCGGTTTCCTCCCACACTCCAAAGACGTACAGGTTTGTAGGTTCATTGGCTTGGTAAATGTAAAGATTGTCCCTAGTGGGTGTAGGATGGTGTTAGTGTGCGGGGATCGCTGGTCGGCGTGGGCCCGATGGGCCGAAGGGCCTGTTTCCGCGCTGTATCTCTAAACTAAACTAAACAAAAACTGATGTCCAAACTTGTCTGAACGAGATATGCAATTTTCCACTGAGTGCCCAGGCTGCATTGTGGATGGGTGATGTAAGGGCCTGGCCCAGTGTGGTGGATTCGGTTCCATCACATGCAGCTGCGGCATGCTGCACTCGACCCGGCTGCACCGGGGCCTCAGGTGTCCTCCGCCCCCCCGGCAGATGCCCCTCCGCTTCCGTGCACCGTGGAGAGGCCGTGTCCCGCTTCCCGAGCCGATCATGGAAGCTTAGGACACTTTCTCAGGGCACGGGATATATGAGGTTTTTGCGGCCCGCTCTAGATGTGGACCCAGTGACAGTGAGGCAGCGGTGATATATTTCCAAGTCAGGACAGTGTAAGGTTTGAAGGGGGGATCCAGCTGAGTCTGAAGAAGGGTCTCGACCCGAAACGTCACCCATTCCTTCTCTCCAGAGATGCTGCCTGTCCCGCTGAGTTACTCCAGCATTTTGTGTCCATCAGCTGGTGGCGATTTTCTCCTGCAGCTGCTGAACTGCCCAGTGGTCGTCGGTTTGGGAGGTTCTGTAATAGATGCTTTGCCATGGATGATGCCCCTTCCCCTTCCCCCCCCCCCCCCCCCTTCCGTCTCTGCCCCCCCCCCCCTCCCTCGCTGCCCCTCCCCCCCCCTCTCTGCCCCCCCTCCCTCACTAGGGAGTGGTGATTATTGGGACCTATGGGTGAATGGTGGAGAATTGCATTCGGGAACCAGCCCTCCCCTGTGACACCGCGCGTCCCCTCACCCCTCAATCTCTACCCTTCTCCTTCTCCCTCTCCCTCTCTATCCCCCCCCCCCCTCCTCCTCTCTCGCTGCGCCTGCGAGTTGGGGGCTATGAGTGAGTGGATAGGGCGGGGGGTGGGGTAAAGGGAGCGAATTAATAATATTAATATAATATCAAGGGGGATGGTTAGTGTATGTGGGGTGTGGTTAGTTTGTGTGTGTGAAGCCAAAGGCCGTCCCCCCCCTCACCCCCGCAACCGTGTGTTGTGAGGACGGGTCCCAACGGGTCCCCCTTGGTCTAGTCCTCATTAAAGTTGTGCCTGGAGATTTGAGACCTTAATTCCATTCAGGCCATTGTAGTGTTGGAACAGTTTGCTCTGTGTCTGCATCAACGGGAAGTCAGGCACAAACTAGCTGTACTCAGAGAGTGACCATGAGCTGCCAACCAGCCCCTCCAGCCTGTGCCGGCCCTCAGAGCAAAGCCTTCCATACTCCTCTCGATTCTCTCTGTGTCACCTATTCTGCCTCCCATTCCCATCTTCGTTCCCCCTCTACTCTCCCCCACTCACCTCGGGCGACCTAAAACGGCCAATAAACCCACCGCTTGGTAAGTGGGAGGACGCCGAGTACCATGGGGAAACAGGGAGAATGTGCAAACTCCACACAGACAGCATAAGGTCATAAGGCATCGGAGCAGAATTGGGCCATTCAAGTCTGCTCCGCCATTTGGTCATGGCTGATCTATTTTTCCCTCTCAACCTTATTCTCCTGCCTTCTCCCCAGAACTTTTGACGCCCATACTAATCAAGAACCTATCAATCTGTGTTTTAAAAATACACACTGACTTGGTCTCCACAAACCATCTGTGGTAATGAATTCCACAGATTCACCAGCCTCTGACTAAATACATTCCTCCGCATCTCCATTCCAAAGGTATATCCTTTTATTCTGCGGCTGTGCCCTCTGGTCCAAGACTCTCCCACTACCCGGAGACATCCTCTCCACATCCACCCTGGAGCACTGGAGGCTGGGGTTGAATAGTGATTAGAAAGGCATGGTAACAGCACTACTACCTGCTGTGAATTGGTCTTTGTTTAGATCGATACTTCATGTAGCTTGTCTGCGATGAACCAACGTCTCTTTTCTTTCCTTTTTCTCTCCGCACTGATGATGCTTCGATCCAGTCTACGAGCTCAACTACCTGAGCAATAATCTAGTCATCGGAATATTTTTGGTAATAAGTTCTTTCTGCATATACACCATTTGCTTGTTTAAATCTCTTCCGGTAAGTTTAGATTAGTTTAGTTTAGTTTAGCGATACAGCGGGGAAACAGGCCCTTCGGCCCACCGGGTCCGCGCCGACCAATCCCCGCATATTAACACTATCCGACACACACTAATTTTTTTTAACATTTACCAAGCCAATTTACCTACATACCTGTACGTCTTTGGACAAGCACAAGCCCTGACCTGATCAGGCATATTGCAGCTTCAGGGTTCAGCAATTTCAGGCAATTAACTAATCCAGCCATGCGTCTTGATGATTTTTTTAAAAGATTTCCTCTCCAAGTTAATTTGAAATGTCATCTATCTCCTCCAGATCTACCTTTGGTTCATCACTAGCGTTTGCCACCCACTTTAGCAATGTAAATAATCTAAAACTTTTAATAGATCGCAAATTAATCATGTAAATAATCTAAATAAACTTTTAATAGACCACATATTAACAATGTAAATAATCTAAATATTTTAATAAATCGCAAACTTTTAATTAATATCAAATTACCCACAAATTGGAGGAGCAGCACCTCATATTTTGCTTGGGTAGTTTACACCCCAGCGGTATGAACGTTGACTTCTCCAATTTCAGGTAGTCCTTGCTTTCTCCCTCCTTCCCCTCCCCTTCCCAGCTCTCCCTCAGCCCACTGTCTCCGCCTCTTCCTTTCTTCTTCCCGCCCCCCCCACCCCCACATCAGTCTGAAGAAGGGTCTCGACCCGAAACGTCGGCCATTCCTTCGCTCCATAGATTCTGCCTCACCCGCTAAGTTTCTCCAGCATTTTTGTCTACCTTAAATAAACTTTTGTTCATTCCGGTGAAGGTTTTAACCAAAGATCCTATAGCGGAGCAAGATAGACCACTCCTTCTAAATGCAATGGGCTGACGTGTAGTACGCAACAGAGCGGAACGTGGGCCTTTTTTTCATCCATTTCAGTAACCCGACCCGACCCGACCCGACCCGACCCGTCCTGACTCGCAGTGTAATCAACGTTGCGGGGGAACAGTTTGTGTTAATAAATTATAATTCTGAAAATGAGGAGAAGATTTTTACCAAAGAACTTTTATTTTTACGAGGATGTTTCCGTAACCGGCTTCCGTCTCCGCACTATGGGATCTTTGGTGCGGAGACGGAAGCCGGTTACGGAAATGGAGCCGAAAATTACCCATGAATCTGCCCATGACCGTACTACGTCTTTTTCGTCGAGTAATCTACCTTGCTCGATATAGGATCTTTGTTTTTAACTGGTTTAGACAATAGACAATTTACTTATCAGCTGATTAGGTTATCCAGACTAACGTGTTTGTGGGATCTGCTGACAGTTTTAACAGCTTGTCGTTGAACTAGTAATAAAAAGTGGACTGAAATGGTTAGACAGCACTGTACCAGAGCTATACTTGCTTGGCTCTAAGGTGGTATACATGGATGAAACAAGCATCTCATGCAGCTCGGTGCTAAAAGTAAATTGGCAAGCTACCCTTATCCAATAAAAGCGGGGATGTTGCAGGGAGCTGGTGAACAGAGGTTTGGCCATTATCTTCAGTGTCTAACAGACTGACCAGTCTGAGTTGGGAAAATAAGGACGATGGGGTGATTTTTAGAGGACGCTGATAGTCATACGGCACGGAAATATACCCATCTCCTCCATTCCAGTCAAGATACCCCACCTGAGCTGGTTCCATTTGCCTGCGCTTGGCACTTATCAGTTTGGACCCATCAATGGAAGGTGAGAGAAGGAGTGAGATGTTTCAGATGGGGTTGGTCCCCAGTTGAGGTGAAGATCCCCTCTGCCTCACCCACTGAGTTACTCCAGCACTTTTTGTCTATCTTTGGAATAAAGCAGCATCTGCAGTTCCTTCCTGCACATTCCTTCCATCTCGTTGTCAGGGCAGCATCCAGTTGTCTGGCATCTTCATCTTCGTCTTCCTCCTGGGAGCTTGGCTCATCGTCACATCCGTTGGCCGTCGGAGCCTCATCATCGACCTGATCGAGGACATGTACGAGTTCTACATCTACCGCTACCTCATGCACAAGGGACCTCTGGGGGAGATCTACATCCGACTCAAGTCTCAGAAGACGGGTGAGTGAAGTAAGATCTCCTGTAGATTCCACTGACCAAAGGAGGAGGCCGTTCGGCCCATCAATACCACACTGGCATCTTGTCAAAGCAAATCCACCCTGCCCCCCCAACCAGTACCAGTTGTAGTACTGAACGCCACGGGAGATCTTGGACAAGGCAGCTCACCCCCTCCATGACACACTGGTCAACCTGAGGAGCACCTTCAGCAACAGACTGGTTCCACCAAAATGCAGCACAGAACGCCACAGGAGATCCTTCTTCCCTGTGGCTATCAAACTGTACAACCCCTTCCCCTTCTGTCATGGGGTAGACTGAGACTGACCTCTTCCCCCCCCCCCCCCCCCCCCAATCTTTGCACATCCCCAATCCTGGACTTTCCACTGGTGACTTTAATGTAATGTGTCATGTATCTTGTTGTGCGTTACGAGACTGTTGATAGACCAATTTCCCTCGGGAGATAAATAAAGTTGCATCGTATCGTCCCTCCTCCCGTAGTCCTGCCAACCTGTTGCTCTCAACTTCTGCTGTCAATGGACACATAATAATAATAATGGATGGGATTTATATAGCGCCTTTCTAATACTCAAGGCACTTTACATCGCATTATTCATTCACTCCTCAGTCACACTCGGTGGTGGTGAGCTACTTCTGTAGCCACAGCTGCCCTGGGGCAGACTGACGGAAGCGTGGCTGCCAATCTGCGCCTACGGCCCCTCCGACCACCACCAATCACTCACACACATTCACACCCATTCACACACATTCACACACAGGCAAAGGTGGGTGAAGTGTCTTGCCCAAGGACACAACGACAGTATGCACTCCAAGCGGGATTCGAACCGGCTACCTTCCGGTTGCCAGCCGAACACTTAGCCCATTGTGCCATCCGTTGTGCGATGGCTAATTGTGCTACCAAATATCCCTAGCGCAAATTGGTGAATTAGTGAACAGCATTTGTATTGCGTGGGTCACATTGGTTATAACGCCATATCGACTGGCAACGAGAGAAGCACTTAGAAGTTACTTTGGAAATTAGCAAGCGGATAAAAAGCAACAACAACATAAAAACATTCCAGGAGAAAAAAACTGTTTCCATGTAACCTACCCGCAGTAATCAACCACTATCGTCTGAAAATAACAGTCTGTCTGTTACACCGCAAGGAGGCCATTGAAATTGACAAGCATTCATCTCTATTGTCACATGCGATTGATGCAATACGATAGAACGTTATTGATCCCAGGAGGGAACCTGCTCTGCCAACAGTCATAAACACAAAATACATGAAACATGAAATTAAAGTGACGAGTGGAAAGGATTGGGGATGTGTAAAGATTGAGGATGGGTGGATCAGTCTACCCCACGACAGAAGGGGGAGGAGTTGTACAGTTTGATAGCCACAGGGAAGAATGATCTCCTGTGGCGTTCTGGGCTGCATTTTGGTGGAACCAGTCTGTTGCTGAAGGTGCTCCTCAGGTTGACCAGTGTGTCATGGAGGGGGTGAGCTGTATTGTCCAGGATGCTCCGCAGTTTGAGGAGCATCCTCCCCTCCAAGACCAACCTCCCATGAATCCAACTCCGCCCCCAGGATGGAGCCAGCCTTCCTGATGATCCTGTTGGCGTCTGCAGCCTTCGCCCTGTTACCCCTTCACATGACAGTGAAGAAGATGGCACCGGCTACCACCGATTGGTAGAACATCTGCAGCATCTAACGGCAGATGTTGAAGGAGCGGAGCCTTCTCAATAAGTACAGCCGGCTCCGTCCCTTCTTGTTCAGGGCCTCAGCGTTCCTGGACCAGTCCAGTTTACTGTCCAGGTACACTCCAAGGTATTTGTACTCCCTGGTAAACTGCACATCCACACCATTGATGTAGACAATCTCCTCCAAAAGTTTTTTCTTTTCCCTTTTTTAAATCTTTTTTAGTTTGCAGACACAAAATAAACTCAGAGGAATGAAATAGATCTTTATTTTAGAAAATCCTGCAGGAAAAAAATGTGTTTGAACATATTTTTTTTTGTGAGAGTCTGAATCTGTCTAGCCCCTAAATCCCTTTTCCCCATTAACACAATTGCTTTTATAATTTTCTATATCACGAGGTTTCTTAAGGGCCTGTCCCACTTACGCGATTTTTTCAGCAACTTGCCGGAACCCTAGCTCGTTGAAAATTTTCAACATGTTGAAAATCCAGCAGCGACCAGAAAAAGGTACGACTCTTTGGGCGGCTACTCACGACCGTACAGGCAACATGTCGTGGGGTGTCGCCTGTTTAGTCATGAGTAGTCCTTCACTCCATAGATGCTGCCTCACCCGCTGAGTTTCTCCGACATTTTTATCTACCTTCGATTTTTCCAGCATCTGCAGTTCCTTTAAAAAAAAAATCTTAGTTGTAGTTGCTTAACAGGCCTGTAAACACAACACACACACAGATGATGCTACACTTGTCGCTTTACCTCCCCCCTCGACCAGGGCCGGTGCTAGGAATTGCGGGGCCCAATTAGGAAACTGATGGCGGGGCCCCTACTCTACAAAAGTAAAATGCTCGTCTTTAACCAAAAAAAACATTAAATGCTTGATATACTAAAATTTTGAAAAACTATATGAACGTTTTATTTTTTTTAATACAAAGTAAGGCAATTACAGACATACTGATTATACACAGGTCTTTTAGAAAAATACTTTTCTGGCTTTTTTATTTGCAAAGTCTCTCAAAATATTTTCAAGGTCAATGGTTTTAGCAATGTCATTTTCTATAGATATCATTGCCAAATTGTTTAGTCTCTCTTGTGAAATTGTTGACCGTAAGTATGTTTTAATCAGTTTTAGTTTTGAAAAACTTCTTTCACCTGATGCGATTGTTACAGGCATTGTTAAGTAAATCCTCAAAGCAATAAAAACATTAGGAAATGCTGTAAATCGATTGTTTACTATCAGGTATTCAAACAGAGCATGAGGCTTAATGATACTGGAGGGAAGAAAAGGTTTCATAGCGTCAAGTTCTTCAGTCAATAGGCTATGTTTACATTCATTACAAACATTCATTACAAACAGGTGATTCCTAGCCAAACCTACTGCTAGATAAATTTTGAGTCATCTAACGAAACCAAACCAAACCAAACCAAACCTAACCTGCGATTGAACTTTTCATAATATAACATTAATTTAGGCCACATGTCGCGGATCTACTTACCCGGGCGGAATGATTTGGCGGCGCCGGGCTGAAGGATTTGCCGACGGTAATGCGGTGCGTTCCCCAAAAGTAAAAACTACCCTATATAAGTATCCATGGAACACGAAAAATAATCATTATATTCAGAATCAGCTATTCCACCCACAAGCCATTTTTGATGCATTGTTTACATTCATGACAGCTGATCGCAGGCTAGACATATTTCCATTTCCATGGCTAATTTCGTACTGTTCTTATGTAGTCTTTCTCTATGATATCCCAAACACTCTCTAACACTGTCATGTTATTATCATGCACTAAATATATATAAATATCCATGGAACACGATAAATAATCGGTATATTCTGAACCAGCTGATCACTCACCAACCATTATTTCGTCTTCGGAGACGCACAATATTCACACTGTCATATGTCATTTATATGGCTAATTAGCCCACTCTTTATGTCCCGTTTTTTTCTATACACTAATGTTTTGTAAAATTATGTTGTTACATCACAATATATCCTTAAATACGTGACAAAACACGATATATCCAAAGAGCAATGATACTCACTTGAAGAAAACAGTCTTTACACAATATACAAGGAACTTAAAGTACGACACATAAAAAATGTCACCATTCAGATAATAGTCTACTTTCCTGTTTTTGCCACCAAAGTGGGCATCACATTTATCCACATTATACTGCATCTGCCATGCATTTGCCTACTCACCCAGCCTATACAAGTCACCTTGTAGCCTCCTAGTTTAGAGGGGTTTAAACAGTTTAGAGATGTTTAGAGGGCTTCAGATATGTTTAGAAGTGTTCAGAAGTGTTGTAGAGGGAAATAGGTGGGGGGGGGGGGGGGGGGAATACATAGATACATAGAAAATAGGTGCAGGAGTAAGCCATTCGGCCCTTCGAGCCTGCACCGCCATTCAATATGACCATGGCTGATCATCCAACTCAGTATCCCGTACCTGCCTTCTCTCCATACCCCCTGATCCCTTTAGCCACAAGGGCCACATTGTGGAATAGACGGGGTTTAGAGGTGTTCAGAGGGTCCCAGAGGGGTTTAGAGACGTTATAAGCCCCCCGTGAGAAATTGTATTTCTCTGAAATTGAAGATAGACATAAAGCTGGAGTAACTCAGCAGGACAGGCAGCGCAGCGACTCTGGAGAGAAGACTGAATTGAACTCTCGTCGGTGAGAGTACTTGTGATTGTCTGAAGACGGATCTCGACCAGAAACGCAACCCTCTCCCCAGAGCCGCTGCCCGTCCCGCTGAGCCACCTTCAACTTCAGAGCCAAACAAAAAGCACAGAGTGCTGGAGGAACTCAGCGGTCAAGGCGGCTGCCTCACCCGCTGGGTTTCTCCAGCATTTTTGTCTACCGCTAAACGTCAATCATTCCGGGAATGCCGAGGCAACAGGGTGATAGAGAGGGAGTGGGAGAGCTAGAGAGAGACGAGATGGGGAGCGGGAGAGAGAGCGAGAGAGAAGGAGGGAGAGAGCAAAACACAGAGAGACACAACGTGGGTCGGTAGGTGAATGACCAACCTGCCCACCAGGAAGAAGCCCCTTCTCGCGGTCCGGGGACCCTCACTCATGATGGTGAGTTTAAAGAAATTCTCAATGTGTCATCGATCTACATTCCTCAGTAAATGTAATTGTGTTTTAAACAAGTATTTATGACGCCGCGTGAATTTTATACAAAGGAACATGGCGTCATTAATACTCATTCAAAACACAATAACATTCACTGAGGAATGTGGATGGATGCAGATTGATATAACAACTTGTTAACTACTTCATGTTAAGTAGTGCTAACAGTACTAGTTAACAAATCGTTTGTGTCTGATGGCCGTGCAGCGGTTGTTATACATGGTCGTTTAAAAAAGAAATCCGCATGGCGAATTAAAAAATATAATCTTTATTTAACAAAGAGAATTCGTATTTCCGTACGAAATACGGAACATTAGTGCGGGGCCCCCATTAGGCGCGGGGCCCAATTGGGGGCAATCGGTCAAATCGGCTTAAAGCCGGCCCTGCCCTCGACTCCATTCAAGGACCCAAGCAGTCATTCCAGGTGCGACAGAGGTTCACCTGCACCTCCTCCAACCCCATCTATTGCATCCGCTGCTCTAGATGTCAGCTGATCTACATCGGTGAGACCAAGCGTAGGCTTGGCGATCGCTTCGCCCAACACCTCCACTCGGTCCGCATTAACCAACCTGACCTCCCGGTGGCTCAGCATTTCAACTCCCCCTCCCATTCCGTATCCGACCTCTCTGTCCTGGGTCTCCTCCATGGCCAGAGTGAGCACCACCGCAAATTGGAGGAGCAGCACCTCATATTTCACTTGGGCAGTTTGCACCCCAGCAGCATAAACATTGACTTCTCCAATTTCCGGTAGCCCTTGCTGTCTCCTCCCCTTCTCAGCTCCCCCCCAGCCCTTGGCTCCTCCTCTTCCTTTCGACTTCCCGCCCCCCCCCACCTGAGATCAGTCTGAAGAAAGGTTTCAGCCTGAAACGTTGCCTATTTCCTTCGCTCCATAGATGCTGCCGCACCCATTGAGTTTCTCCAGCACTTTTGTCTACAATTGATTTTCCAGCGTCTGCAGTTCCTCCTTAAACACACAGATAATATATTTTAAAGAGGAATTCAATAAATGAATAACCTCAATCCTCGAGCAGAAAGGCCAAAGTCCTTAGTGCAAACAAAGACATTCCATAATTCATAGTTGAAGTTAGTGTCGCGCAGTGTTGAAGAACCTGATGGTTATTGGGAAGAAGCTATTCTTGAACCTGGTGGTCATGGTTTTCGGATACTATACCTTCCTCCCGATGGTAGTAGTGAGATGAGAGTGTGGCCAGAATGGCCAGGGTCTTTGATGATATTGGCTGCCTCCTTTTGCAGCGTCGCCTCCTGTAGATCCACTCAGTGGTGGGTACGTCAGTGCCAAGGGTTTAGTTCATAATCAGACTCTGCAAGGTCTTTCTCGCCAGTCAGAAGATCCAAAAGCTTAAAGCCCTGTCCCACTGTACGAGTTCATTCAAAGAGTTCTCCCGAGTTTGCCCTGATTCGAACCCGGTGATTTATGGTAACGGCCGCTCGTCGGTACTCGGGGCTCTCGTGGACATTTTTCAATGTGTTGAAAAATCTTCACGAGTCTTCACGAGCTTACCTGCCGTTAGCGAGTCTTCCCGAGTACCTGCCGTTAGCGTTACGAAGCCACTAGGAGACGTCCCCGAGCTCCGACGTACCCGCTACGTACATTCTCCGTGCTTACCACGAGTTTGTTTTTTTTTTAAACTCGGGAGAGCTCTTGGAATGAACTCGTACCGTGGGGCAGAGCCATTAAAACCACCTACCACCAGATTGAAGAACGGCTTCTTCCCTGTGTGTGTATGTGTGTGGGGGGGGGGGGGGAGAGGACCAGGGGGGGGGGTAGAGTCCAAATTGGCTTTGACTGTACTGGGCAAGGAACAGAGCACGGGATAAGGCAGCAACTAGGTGGGCTCGTTGAATGTTCCCAGCCATCAGACTTTCCCCCTTCCCCCTCCACCGCCATCATCTTGTGATCCATGTTGGGCGCCTGAGCTTTGGGGCTGAGGGGCACGATGGGCCGGGTGGTCTTTCCTCACCCTGTACCGCAGCCACGAGGTTCCTGAAGGTAATGCTGCTGTTTCTCCATCGTTCTCTGCCAGGTCAGGGAGTGTTGTACTACAGACTCATCCTGAACGGGCCGCACATCGAAGTACTCAATCTTACCGGCATCAAGCTGACCATTAACTCAGAGGTAAGCTTCGCATTTGTAGAAACATAGAAAAATAGGTGCAGGAGTAGGCCATTCGGCCCTTCGAGCCAGCACCGCCATTCAATATGATCATGGCTGATCATCCACAATCAGTACCCCGTTCCTCTATCTAATGCCCCTGTCCCACTTAGGAAACCTGAACGGAAACCCCTGGAGACTTTGCACCCCACCCAAGGTTTCCGTGCGGTTCCCAGAGGTTGCAGGTGGTTGCCGGAGGTTGCAGGTAGTGGAAGCAGGCAGGGAGACTGACAAAAACCTCCGGGAACCTCCGGGTGGGGCGCAAAGTCTCCAGAGGTTTCCGTTCAGATTTCCTAAGTGGGACAGGGCCATAACTCTCTCTTGAAAACATTCAGTGAATCGGCCTCCACTGCCCCCTGAGGCAGAGAATTCCACAGATTCACAACTCTCTGGGTGAAAAAGTTTTTCCTCATCTCAGTCCTCAATGGGGCCTACCCCTTACTCTTAAACTGTGACCCCTGGTTCTGGACTCCCCCAACATCGGGAACATTTTTCCTGCATCTAGCCTGTCCAGACCTTTAAGAATTCTATACGTCTCTATAAGATCCGCTCTCACCCTTCTAGTGAAACATCGAGGATAGGACGGTTCTAATGGTCCCACTGCAGGAAGGGTGTGGAGGTTTTGAAGAGGGTACAGGTTTAACAGAATGCTGACAGAGTTAGTGGGTACTGGCTGTGTGAAGAGGGTGGGCAAACTTGGATTGTTATCTGTGGTATGTTGGAGGTTGAAGCAGCTTGCATCCCAGTGGTAGGAACATTGACTCCTGTAACTTCAACTAACCCTTCCTTTCCCTTAGTCCGCAATAACCTACCTGAACTCCCGGTGGCTCAGCACTTCAACTCCCCCTCCCATTCCCAATCCGACCTCTCTGTCCTGGGTCTCCTCCATTGCCAGAGTGAGCAACAGCGGAAATTGGAGGAACAGCACCTCATATTCCGTCTGGGGACCTTGCGTACATATGGCATTAACATTGGATTCTCCCAATTTTGCTAGCCCTTGCTGTCTCCTCCCCTTCCTTAACCCTCTAGCTGTCTCCTCCCACCCTCCCATCCGCCCGCCCTCGGGCTCCTCCCCCTCCTCCCATTTTCCTTCTTTCTCCCACCCCCCATCAGTCTGAAGAAGGGTTTCGGCCCGAAACGTCGCCTATTTCCTTCGCTCCATAGATGCTGCTGCACCCGCTGAGTTTCCCCAGCAATTTCGTGTACCTTCCTTTCCCTCTCTCTCCAGCTTCGCTGACCAGTCTGACTATCCCCCTGATCCAATGTTATCTCTGTCTGCTCTGCTGTCACTCTCTCCTGGCTAACTGATCTATTCTATATTTTCCTTGAGCTGCATCCCCTTTGATGTCCCGTTTTCACACCTTACACTTCCTTATCTCGGTGTCTCCCTCTCCCTGCCCCCGACTCTCAGTCTGAAGAAGGGCCTCAACCCGAAATGTCACCCATTCCTTCTCTCCAGAGATGCTGCCTGATCCCGCTGAGTTACTCCACTATTTCTGTGGCTCTCTTCAGTGTAAACCAGCATCTGCAGTTCCTTCCTACACGTTCAACACTGCTCCTGAGATTCCATGGACTTCATTGGAACTGAACAGTAAGCAGCCACTGATCCATGCTTTTGTGTTTAAGAAGGAACTGCAGATGCTGGAAAATCGAAGGTACACAAAAATGTTGGAGAAACTCAGCGGGTGCAGCAGCATCTATGGAGCGAAGGAAATAGGCAACGTTTCAGGAGGATGAAGTCAATGAGATCTCAGGGGCAGAGTTCACGGACACTTACTACCACAGAATCCCGTTTATGACCAGCAACTGAGGAAGAGAGTAAAGATTTGAGACTACATAGCATTATATCATCGCGAACTGCATGGAAACAGGCCCTTCGGCCCACCAAGTCCGTACTGACCATCACCAAGGTGACCAAGAACAAAGGAGGCTGCAGAAGGTGGTGGACATTGCCTGGACCATCACGGCCACTGATGTCCCCACCATCTAAGACATCTACAGGAAGGCAACTAATATCATCAAAGACCCACACTACCCCGGCCAGGCTCACATCTCGTTGCTATCATTGGGCAGATGGTGCAGGAGCCTGAGAACCATTATCTCCGGGACCAAGGACAGCTTCTTCCCTGCAGCCATCAGGCTCTTGAACCACCCTGCACAAAACTACCTCAGCAACTAGGAATTACCATGGACGTTGTCTATGTTGCATGGCACACTTGTATAGGTTGTACCACACAGCTTGTCCCGTCACCGAGAATTACTGATTATTAATTCATTGCATTATTCATTATTGTATATCTATTTGTTGCATTGTGAAGGAAGGAACTGCAGGTGTTGGTTTAAACTGACGATAGACGCAAAATGCTGGAGTAACTCAGCGGGACTGGCAGCATCTCTGGAGAGAAGGAACGGGTCTGAAGAAGGGTCAGAGCCGAAACATCACCCATTCCCTCTCTCCAGAGATGCTGCCCGTCCCGCTGAGTTAAGGGCCTGTCCCACTTGGGAGTCATTTGCGCGTCATTTTCGTGACATAATTTACGTGATGTGCGCATTACGTGCGCGTGGAGCGTGGTGACGTAGGCAGTGATGCGTGGTCGCGCGCGGCGCCCCAGAATTTTGGGATGTACAAAATCTTTGCGCGCCATCTGCGTGACACGCAAATGACACCCATGTGGGACAGGCCCTTAACTCCAGCATTTTGTGCCTACCTATTTGTGGTATTGTGGTGTTGGTGTGTCTGTGAATCAGCAGCAGGTAACAATTTCATTGCAGATGCTGGTTTACAAAAAAACCCAGAGCTGGAGTAAAGGGCCTGTCCCACGAGCATGCGACTCCATTAGACAAGCGCGACCTAACGTGGTCGCTTGAGCCGTACGGCCTCGCGGGGCTGGTCCCACTTCGATCGCCGGAGCCGTATGGAGTTGTGCGGAGCTGGTCCCGACATCGCGCGGGGCTCCGAAAAACTGACACTGTCCAAAAATTCCGCGCGGCAACGGCCTGCCGGCCCGCAGCCGCATTGAGGCCGTACGCACCGCCTCGATGGGCGTGCGCAGTGTCTCGATGCCATACGCAGCGTCTTGACGCCATACGTCACACGCGAACCTCCCGCGGACTTCGCTCAAGCTTCACATCAACTCGTACGGGATCACTCGACCTCCGCGCGGCCCCCGCTTCCGGGTTTGGTCGCGCTTGCCGCATGCAGTCGCATGCTGGTGGGACAGACCCTTAACTCAGCATATCAGGCAGCTTCTGTGGAGAACATGGATAGGTGGCATTTCAGGTTGGGACCCTTCTTTAAACTGGGGGGGGGGGGGTTGGAGCTGTAAAAGAGGTGGGGGCTGGACAAAACCTGGCAGGTGTACACAGAGGGAGGTTTAATTGGCAGAGGGTCGAACAAAAGTTAGAGATGGAAAGGAGACAAAGGACTTTAGTTTTAGTCTCGTTACAACATGGAAAGGGGCCATTCGGCCCATCGTGTCCACGCCGGCCAACAATCACCCGTTCACACTAGTTATCCCAGTACATATGAGGGGGCAATTTAGAGGCCAATTAACCGATAAACCCGCACGGTTTTGGGATGTGGGAGGAAACCGGAGCACCCGGAGAAACCCCACGCGGTCACGGAGAACGCGCAAACTCCGCACAGACAGCACACAAAGTCAGGATTGAACCCGGGTCTCTGGAGCAGTGAGGCAGCAGCTCTACCACTGCGTCTCTGTGCATGTAAAGCCAGAGGGAGGGATATAGGTAGAAGGGGATGGGGGGGGGGGGGGGGGGACTAATGGGTTTATTTGTGTATGAAGGAACTGCAGATGCTGGTTTAAACCAAAGATAGACACACAATGCTGGAGTAACTCAGCGGGACAGGCAGCATCTCTGGAGAGAAGGAATGGGTGATGTTTCGGATCAAGATCCTTCTTCAGACTGAGTCCAGAGATGCTGCCTGTCCCGCTGAGTTACTCCAGCATTGTGTATCTATAATGTTCCATTCCCAGTGCATGTGACAATCAAACACTCTTGGCTCTTGATTTCTTTTTCAGAAACTTGAGAAGCTGGGACTGCGACTGGCTGCCAAGTTGAATCTGAACTACTTTGACTTTACCGATATATCGCCCAGACACGTTATTAGACATTGGGTCGTAATGAAAGTCTGAAGAGCCAGGATGGGAGATGGAGGCTCAGTCCGGAATTATACCCTATCTGGAGCCGTCACACAGGGAGTTTCGAGCCCTATTTCTCCTCCGTATCACCCTCTTGCAGTTCCTGAATTTATCACCAAGGAAATCTATTCTACACTTTGGAGGAGTGACCTTTTTGTGACCATTTGGCCTCCCGTCACCACCTAGGGTATACATAGGGTATAGTTCAAAAACCGAGATTTTCTTGACTTTACATTTTACTTAACTAAAAGGTTGATTTCACAATTTTATTTAGTAATCAGCTTATTAAGTTAGAAGTTGATTGGTCACTAAATCAAAACGAGAGAGGGTATATTGATGGAAATAAACTGTTGATAAACAGTAAATTAAAATTTAATTGATATGTGTATGAGCGCCTTTTCATCTACAAATACAGCACTGGCTTGGAGGCAGTGTCACAGTTTTTCTGTGAAAAGGGTCAGGGGATATGGGGAGAAGGCAGGAACGGGGTACTGATTGGGGATGATCAGCCATGATCACATTGAATGGCGTTGCTGGCTCGAAGGGCCGAATGGCCTACTCCTGCACCTGTTGTCTATTGTCTATTCCTTAGAAACGGTGGCGGTCACGGTGGTGCAGCGGTAGAGTTGCTGCCTTATAGCGAATGCAGCGCCGGAGACCCGGGTTCCATCGCGACAACGGGCGCTGTCCGCACGCAGTTTGTACGTTCTCCCCGTGATCTGCGTGGGTTTTCTCCGAGATCTTCGGTTTCCTCCCACACTCCAAAGGCGTACAGGTTTGTAGGCTAATTGGCTTGGTATAAATGTAAAAAATTGTCCCGAGTGAGTAAATGCGCGGGGATCGCTGGTCGGCGCGGACCCCGTGGGCCGAAGTGACTGCTTCCGCGCTGTACCTCTAAACTAAGCTAAACTAAACAAAAGAGGCTGCAGAGGTAAATAACAAACTGCTGGACGAACTCAATGGGTCAGACAGCATCTGCGGATGGGCATGGACAAGCAATATTAATGGACGTTGTCTGTCCATTTCCCTCCACAGATGCTGCCTGACCTGCTGAGTTCCTCCAGCAGTTTGGTTTTTGGTTTGGTTGATGCATTACTTAAACTGAACGGGATCAGCCAGCGAGAAAGACAGGAAGATGAGAAAACAGTCAATGCTCCAAGTTTAGGCAAACATTGAATTATCCGATTTTAGGTAACTAACATACAACCCCTCATTCACTGAGCCCCACCTAGGCCTGCATCACTTCCCTCTCCCTCCCCTTTCACCTACATTACTGAACAATTCGCGCCTCTTCTATCCTCTTCTCAAGTCCTTTGTCTTGAGAAAGTTAAGTCCAAACCACCTGCTGATCCAACCTCCCCTTCTCCCCATAGCCCCTGACATATTTTACTAATCAAGAATCTATCTATCTATCTCTGCCTTAAATAGGCAGGGCCTATCCCGACGATGTTCCTATCACGAGACTAAAACTAAAGACCCTTTATCTCACAGTCCATTGACCGTGATCGGTGTTTATCCACATAATTTCTCCAGGGATGCTGCCTGAGTTACTCCAGCACTTTGTCTCTTTTTTTCAAGAAAGAGAGCAAGGGTTTGGGTCCTACTCAGTGAAGCCAAGCAAGCTCCCTTCCCATTCGTTGTTCCCTTTAATGCACAAGAGGATGCCATTCGGCCCATCATGTCTAGGGTAGCCCCCTACACTGAGCTACCACAGTAGTTTTGCTCCACTGATGGTGGCCCTGCAGCAGATATTATTGTCACGTGTACTGAGGTGCAGTGAGAAGTTTGTGCGCCTGTAATCCAGTCAAAGCATGCAGTACATGAGTACAATCACGCCATACACACGTGCAACAGGGGTAGTGCAAAGAGAAAAATGCCAGCCTACAGAATATAGTGTTACGGTGTTATAGTGATACTGTTACAGAGAAAGTGCAGATTAAAAAATGTGCAAGGGCTGCAATGAGGTAGGTTGGAAGATCAGAAATGTACCCCAGCTTAGCCCTAGGAGGACCGTTCAATAGTCTGATAACAGCAGAGATGAATTCTCAGATACCCTGAATCTGGTGGTACCCGCTTTCAAGCTTGTATATCTTCTGCCTAATGGGACAGGGGAGAAGAGGATGTGAGCGATCCTTGGTTATGATTTACACTAATCACAAACCCAAACCAGTTTCATTCGCCTCCCATTGCCATCAACTCCCTCCAGATTCTCCCCTCACCCACACACTAGGGTCAAGAGAGTGAAGAGTCAAAAGTGTTTAAGAAGGAACTGCAGATGCTGGAAAATCGACGGTAGACAAAAATGCTGGAGAAACTCAGCGGGTGCAGCAACATCTATGGAGTGAAGGAAATAGGCAACGTTGTGGGCCGAAACTCTTCTTCACACTGATGTAGGGTGTGGGGAGGGGGGGGGGAGGGTGGGAGAAGAAAGGAGAAAGGAAGAGGAGGAGCCTGAGGGCTGAGGGCTGAGGGAAAGCTGAGAAGGGGAGGAGATAACAAGGGCTACCGGAAATTGGAGAAGTCAATGTTTATGCCGCTAGGGTGCAGACTGCCCAAGCGGAATATGAGGTGCTGCTCCTCCAATTTCCGGTGGTGCTCACTCTGGCCATGGAAGAGGCCCAGGACAGAAAGGTCTGATTTGGAATGGGAGGGGGAGTTGAAGTGCTGAGCCACAGGGAGATCAGGTTGGTTAATGCGGACTGAGCGGAGGTGTTCGGCGAAACGATCACCAAGCCTCCGCTTGGTCTCACCGATGTAGATCAGCTGACATCTAGAGCAGCGGATGCAATAGATGAGGTTGGAGGAGGTGCAGGTGAACCTCTGTCGCACCTGGAACGATTGCTTGGGTCCTTGAATGGAGTCGAGGGGGGAGGTAAAACGACAGGTGTAGCATCTCTTGCGGTTGCAAGGGAAAGTGCCCGGGGAGGGTGTGGTGCGGGAGGGAAGGGAAGAATTGACCAGGGATTTACGGAGGGAGCGGTCTTTGCGGAAAGCAGACATGGGGGGGGGGGGGGAGATGGGAAGATGTGGCGAGTGGTGGGGTCACGTTGGAGGTGGCGGAAATGGCGGAGGACTATTTGTTGTATGTGACGGCTAGTGGGGTGAAAGGTGAGGACTAGGGGTACTCTGCCCTTGTTACGAGTTACAAGAGTAAAAAGTGTTTATTGTCATATGTCCCAGATAGGACAATGAAATTCTTGCTTGCTGCAGCACAACAGAATATGTAAACATAATACATAACGGGAGAAGGAAAAAAGTTCAATGTGTATATATACTGTACACATGCACACATACTCAATAAATAAACACATATAGTGCAATAATAATAATAGCCTGTTGTAGTTCAGAGCTTATTTGTTGTCGTGTTTAATAGCCTGATGGCTGTAGGGTAGAAGCTGTTCCTGACCCTGGATGTTACAGTTTTCAGGCTCTTGTACCTTCTTCCCGATGGCAATGGTTATATGAGTGTGTGGCCAGGATGGTGTGGGTCTCTGATGATGTTGGCTGCCTTTTTGAGGCAGCGACTCCGATAAATCCCTTCGATGGTGGGGAGGTCAGAGCCGGTAATGGACTGGGCAGTGGTCACAACTGTCATTTACAATGGCCAGTCGTTCTACCAGTTTGCACATGTGGGTCATAGAACAGTTGCGCACAGAAGCAGGCTCTTCAGCCCAACTCATCCATGCCGACCAACATGCCTATCTACGCTGATCCCATCTGCCTGTGTTTGACCCATATACCTTTCCTATCCATGTACCTGTCTACAAGTTCTTGTATCTGCCTTAACCATTTCCTCTGGCAGCTCATTCCATATATCCACTACCCTCTATGTTGGAACCTGCCCTTCAGATCCCCTTTTAAATCTTTCCTCCTCTCACTTGAAATTTATGCCCTTCCATTTTAGACTTCCCTACCTTGGGGAAATGGATCTAAAGATTCACCACATCTATTCCCCTCATGATTTGATACAACTCTTCCATGTATCCCCTCAGCCTCCTTCCAGAGAAAACAGTCCCAGCCTTTCCAATCTCCTTATAACAATGTCCTTATCCAATCCAAGCAACATTTAAATAGAACAGCACAGCACAGCAACAGGCCCATCGGCCCACAATGTCTGTGCTCAACATGAAGCCAAGCTAAATTAATCACATCTGCCTGCACATGATCCATGTCCCTCTATTTCATGATATATCCGTGTGACCATCTAAAAGCTTATTTACCGCCACTATCGTGTCTGCTTCCACCACCAACGTTCCAGCTGGCATCACGTTCTAGGCACCCGCCATGCTCTGTGTAAAATAATCTCCTTTAGACTTTACCCCTTTCACTTTGAAGGGCCTGTCCCACCAGCATGCGACTGCATGCGGCGAGCGCGACCAAACCGGAAGCGGGGGCCGCGCGGAGGAAGAGTGATCCCGTACGAGTTGACGTGAAGTTTGAGCGAAGTCCGCGGGAAGTTCGCGCTAGGCGTACGCCGTCAAGACGCTGCGTACGCCGTCGAGACGCTGCGTACGGCGTAGAGGCGGTGCGTACGGCCTCAATGCGGCTGCGGGCCAACAGGCTGTTGCCGCGCGGAATTTTTGAACACGGTCAGTTTTTCGGAGCCCTGCGCGATGTCGGGACCAGCTCCGCACAACTCCATACGGCTCCGGCGATCGAAGTGGGACCAGCCCCGCGAGGCCGTACGTCTCAAGCGAGCACGTTCGGTCGGCTTGCCACATGCAGTCGCATGCTCGTGGGACAGGCCCTTGAAGCTCTCTTGTCTTTGGCATTTCCACCCGGGGGAAAAAAGTTCATTCTGTCTACCCTATATCTGCCTCTCATCATTTTATAAACTTCAATCAGTTCTTTCCTCAAACTCCGACGCTCCAGAGAAAATCCAAGTTTGTCCAACTTCTCCATATAGTTAACACAGGTGGCATTCTGGTAAACAACCGCTGCAAGGACTCCACATCCTTGTGTAATGGGGTGACCTGAACTGCAAGCAATGCTTCAAATGCAGTCGAACCAAAGTCCGATAACGCTGCATCATTTCTATGAACCGTTTCTGCACCCTCTCTAATTTAATCACGTCCTTGCTGTCGCATGGTGAGCAGAACTGCAAGCAATACTCCAAGTACGATCGTACCAATGTCTTGTAGAGCTGTAACATCCCAACTCTTGAACTCAATGGCTTCACCGATGAAGGCAAACATGTTATGTGCCTTGAGTTAAACGCACAAGTGCTGGAGTAACTCAGCGGGTCAGGCAGCATCCGTGGAGAGAATGGACTGGCAAGATTTCGGGTCAGAAACTTTCTTCAGAATCATGTTTGCCTTCTTCACCACCTTATGGTCACTGTCAGGGAACTGTGGACAATATTCTGCACTCTTTATCTATACTCTGCACTTAATTGTATTTATGCATTGATAAAAAATACATCTCTTGATGCTCCTGAACACATCATCAGTGATGTAACCTGGGGTCATTGGGTGTTTCGGGTCTTTCAACATCAGACACCCTCACCCAGGCGACCCAGCCGTGGTTGGTCAGACCACGACTTGTGTTCAGGTGGCATTTGCTCCTCCCCATGGACCTCCTCTCCTGATCCAGAGTATTATCTGCCACGATTGGATAGCATGTAAAACAAAGCGTTTTCACTGTACGTCAGACAAGCCAATAATACACCTGAACCTAAATATTTGGACCCCAAATAAGGTTGTTGGGAACTATTAACTAAACTTACTGTTCACCATCAATTAATTAACTAAAGACAAATACTCTTGTAGGAAGGAACTGCAGATGCTGGTTTAAATCGAAGATAGACACAAAATGCTGGAGTAACTCAGCGGGTCTGGCAGCATCTCTGGAGGTAGACAAAAGTGCTGGAGAAACTCAGCGGGTGCAGCAGCATCTATGGAGCGAAGGAAATAGGCAACGTTTCGGGCCGAAACCCTTCTTCAGACTGATGTAGGGTGGGAGGGGGGGCAGGGAGAAGAAAGGAGAAAGGAAGAGGAGGTGCCCGAGGGCTGAGGGAGAGCTGAGAAGGGGAGGAGACAGCAAGGGCTACCGGAAATTGGAGAAGTCAATGTTTATGCAGCTAGGGTGCAAACTGCCCAAGTGGAATATGAGGTGCTGCTCCTCCAGTTTACGGTGGTGCTCACTCTGGCCATGGAGGAGACCCAGGACAGAAAGGTTGGATTCGGAATGGGAGGGGGAGTTGAAGTGCTGAGCCACCGGGAGATCAGGTTGGTTATTGCGGACCGAGCGGAGGTGTTCGGCGAAACGATCGCCAAGCATCTCTGGAGAGAAGGAATGGGTGACATGTCGGGTCGAGACCCTTCTTCATGAAGGCAAACATGTCATGGGCCTTGAGTTAAACACAAAGTGCTGGAGTAACTCAACGGGTCATGAAGTGTCTCGACCATACCTCCCCTCCAGACCTGCTGCCTGTCCCGCTGAGTTACTCCAGCATTATTTTGTCTATACTGAAATAATTCAGTGGGTCAGGCAGAATCTCTGGGGGATGTGGACAGGCGATATTTCGGGTTGGGATCCTTCTACAGACTCATGGTCATCATCAGTCTGACGATGCATCCTAATCTGAAACAACACCTATTCATGTTTTTCTGAGATGCTGCCTCACCCACTGAGTTACTCTCAGGTCCAGGAGCGGAAGTCGCTGCCTCAAAAAGGCAGCTAACATCATCAAGGACCCACACCATCCTGGCCACGCACTCGTTTCACCATTGCCATCGGGAAGAAGGTACAGGAGCCTGAAAACTGTAACGTCCAGGTTCAGGAACAGCTACTTCCCCACAGCCATCAGGGTATTAAACATGACATCAAATAAGCTCTGAACTACTATAGACTATTATTATTATTGCACTATATATGTGTTTATTTATTGAGTATGTGTGCATGTGTATATATACACACAGACCTTTTTTTCCCCCGTTATGTATTATGTTTACATATTCTGTTGTGCTGCAGCAAGCGAGAATTGCATTGTCCTATCTGGGACATATGACAATAAAACACTCTTGACTGTTGAGGTCTGGAGGAGTTTGGGGAGAAAGCAGGAACAGGCCAGGGGGTTAACAGAAGCTTGCAGTCCCAGATTGCGGCAGCTAGATGGCGAGAGTGCCTGCAAAATGAGGCAAACTCGCTCAGTCACTGCAACGGCTCCCTCTGCTGTTGGGACATGGTGGAGCAGTTCATGGTGGGAACTGACTTGTCTCTGAGAGGCACTCAGGTAATTCTCTGTCTGTCAAAAGAAAGGCACAAGGTGCTGGAGTAACTCAGCGGGTCAGGCAGCATCTCTGGAGGACATGGATAGGTGACGTTTTGGGTTGGGGGCCCTTCTTCAGACTGAGGGGGGTGGGGTGTCGAATGGGATCGTTGAGGATGGAGTTAAAGGGAAAGGGTTTCTTAAATGTGTGAGCGGAGAGACAGAGGGGTGTAAAATGAGGGTAGAAGCAATAGGTAGCAAGGTGAAAAGTAAAAGTGGCAGGCAGACAAATTCAGGGCAAAAATCAAAAAGGGCCACTTTTCAACATAATCAAGTTCAAGTGTTCAAGTGAGTTTATTGTCATGTGTCCCTGTATAGGACAATGAAATTCTTGCTTTGCTTAAGCACACAGAAAATAGTAGGGGTAAGGTGTAAGGGGTAAGGGGTAAGAGTGTTGTAAAAACAAGCCTGAAGGCTTTGTGTCTCAATGCAAGGAGCATTCGTAATAAGGTGGATGAGATGAATGTGCAGATAGCTATTAATGACTATGATATAGTTGGGATCACGGAGACATGGCTCCAGGGTGACCAAGGCTGGGATATTCAATATTCAGGAGGGATAGACAGAAAGGGAAAGGAGATGGGGTAGCGTTGCTGGTTAGAGAGGAGATTAACGCAATAGAAAGGAAGGACATTAGCTTGGAGGATGTGGAATCGATATGGGTAAAGCTGCGAAACACTAAGGGGCAGAAAACGCTAGTGGGAGTTGTGTACAGGCCACCTAACAGTAGTAGTGGAGTTGGGGATGGCATCAAACAGGAAATTAGAAATGCGTGCAACAAAGGTAAAACAGTTATAATGGGTGACTTCAATCTACATATAGATTGGGTGAATCAAATTGGCAGGGGTGCTGAGGAAGAGGATTTCTTGGAATGTATGCGGGATAGTTTTCTAAACCAACATGTAGATGAACCAACGAGAGAGCAGGCTATTCTAGATTGGGTATTGAGTAATGAGGAAGGGTTAGTTAGCAGTCTTGTTGTGCGTGGCCCCTTGGGCAAGAGTGACCATAATATGGTTGAGTTCTTCATTAGGATGGAGAGTGACATTGTTAATTCAGAAACAAGGGTCCTGAATTTAAAGAAAGGTAACTTTGAGGGTATGAGACGTGAATTGGCCAAGATAGACTGGCAATTGATTCTTAAAGGGTTGACGGTGGATATGCAATGGAAGGCATTTAAAGACTGCATGGATGAACTACGACAATTGTTCATCCCAGTTTGGCAAAAAAATAAATCAGGGAAGGTAGTGCATTCATGGATAACAAGGGAAATCAGGGATAGTATCAAAACAAAAGATGAAGCGTACAAATTAGCCAGAAAAAGCAGCCTACCAGAGGACTGGGAGAAATTCAGTCCAGCAGAGGAGGACAAAGGGCTTAATTAGGAAAGGGAAAATAGATTATGAAAGAAAACTGGCAGGGAACATAAAAACTGACTGCAAAAGCTTTTATAGATATGTGAAGAGAAAAAGATTAGTTAAAACAAATGTAGGTCCCTAGCAGTCAGAAACAGGTGAATTGATCATGGGGAACAAGGACATGGCAGACCAATTGAATAACTACTTTGGTTCTGTCTTCACTAAGGAAGACATAAATAATCTGCCGGAAATAGCAGGGGACCGGGGGTCAAATGAGATGGAGGAACTGAGTGAAATCCAGGTTAGCCGGGAAGTGGTGTTAGGTAAATTGAATGGATTAAAGGCCGATAAATCCCCAGGGCCAGATAGGCTGCATCCCAGAGTACTTAAGGAAGTAGCCCCAGAAATAGTGGATGCATTAGTGATAATTTTTCAAAACTCTTTAGATTCTGGAGTAGTTCCTGAGGATTGGAGGGTAGCTAATGTAACCCCACTTTTTAAAAAGGGAAGGAGAGAGAAAATGGGGAATTACAGACCAGTTAGTCTAACGTCGGTAGTGGGGAAACTGCTAGAATCAGTTATTAAAGATGGGATAGCAGCACATTTGGAAAGTGGTGAAATCATTGGACAAAGTCAGCATGGATTTATGAAAGGTAAATCATGTCTGACGAATCTTATATAATTTTTTGAGGATGTAACTAGTAGAGTGGATACGGGAGAATCTGGACTTTCAGAAGGCTTTCGACAAGGTCCCACATAAGAGATTAGTATACAAACTTAAAGCACACGGTGTTGGGGGTTCAGTATTGATGTGGATAGAGAACTGTCTGGCAGACAGGAAGCAAAGAGTAGAAGTAAACGGGTCCTTTTCACAATGGCAGGCAGTGACTAGTGGGGTACCGCAAGGCTCAGTGCTGGGACCCCAGCTATTTACGATATATATTAATGATTTGGACGAGGGAATTGAATGCAACATCTCCAAGTTTGCGGATGACACGAAGCTGGGGGGCAGTGTTAGCTGTGTGGAGGATGCTAGGAGGCTGCAAGGTGACTTGGATAGGCTAGGTGAGTGGGCAAATGCATGGCAGATGCAGTATAATGTGGATAAATGTGAGGTTATCCACTTTGGTGGCAAAAACAGGAAAGTAGACAATTATCTGAATGGTGGCCGATTAGGAAAGGGGGAGATGCAACGGGACCTGGGTGTCATGGTACACCAGTCATTAAAAGTAGGCATGCAGGTGCAGCAGGCAGTGAAGGAGGCGAATGGTATGTTAGCATTCATAGCAAAAGGATTTGAGTATAGGAGCAGGGAGGTTCTACTGCAGTTGTACAGGGCCTTGGTGAGACCACACCTGGAGTATTGCGTACAGTTTTGGTCTACTAATCTGAGGAAAGACATTCTTGCCATAGAGGGAGTACAGAGAAGGTTCGCCAGACTGATTTCTGGGATGACAGGACTTTCATATGAAGAAAGACTGGATAGACTTGGCTTGTAGTAAGACCTGAGTGATCTCCTGGACAAGTGTCGATCGCCTGGATTGGGGTCGGAGAGGAATTTCCCGGATTTTTTTCCCGAATTGGACCTGGGTTTTTATCCGGTTTTTTGCCTCCCCCAGGAGATCACGCGGTTCTTGGGGTGGAGAGGGGTGATAGCGGTATAAAGGGGAGGGTAGTGTCTTGTGTTCTGTGTCTTGTGTCTACTGTTTGTGGGTAAGTGTGTCTGTTTAGTGTTCAGCCATGAGCGAATGGCGGTGCGGGCTCGACGGACCTGGTGGTCTACTCTCGCACCTACTTTCTATGTTTCTATGTTCTATGTACTCACTAGAATTTAGAAGATTGACGGGGGATCTTATAGAAACTTACAAAATTCTTAAGGGGTTGGACAGGCTAGATGCAGGAAGATTGTTCCCGATGTTGGGGAAGTCCAGAACATGGGGTCACAGTTTAAGAATAAGGGGGAAATCTTTTAGGACCGAGATGAGGAAAACATTTTTCACACAGAGAGTGGTGAATCTGTGGAATTCTCTGCCACAGAAGGTAGTTGAGGCCAGTTCATTGGCTATATTTAAGAGGGAGTTAGATGTGGCCCTTGTGGCTAAAGGGATCAGGGGGTATGGAGAGAAGGCAGGTACATGATACTGAGTTGGATGATCAGCCATGATCATATTGAATGGCGGTGCAGGCTCGAAGGGCCGAATGGCCTCTACTCCTGCACCTATTTTCTATGTTTCTATTAATCTATGATTGCGGAGAGTGGGGCTGGGGGTGGGGGGGAGAAAGCTGTAGAGGTGGGGGGGGGGGGGGTGGAGAGGAGGGAGCAGGTCATAGCATGGCCCATAATTGGTGAACACAGGCCAAGGGGTTATTTGATCGATTGTTGGACAGAGGCCGAGTGGCACGGTGGGGCAGCGGTAGAGTTGCTGCCTCACAGCGCCAGAGATCAAGGGAACATAGGGGTTGGTTGTGGGTTAGTTGACTAAAATTGGAGAATTCAATGTTCATACTGTTGGGCTGTAAGCCACCCAAATGGTGTACGAGGTGCTCTTCCTCCATTTGGCCTCAATCTTGCAACTGAGGAGGCCCAGGGCTAAAAGGCTTTAGAGATACTAAGCGGAAACTGGCTCCATGGCCTACCGAGTCCGCGCCGACCAGCGATCCTCGGCGCACTAAAGGGCTTGTCCCACTTGCCGATTTTTTCGGCGACTGCCGGCATCGTCGACTGACGTGTCATTTCACCGAAACACCTGCAGCGTCACGTGGCCTGAAGACGCATTGACGCGGTTTTTATTTTCAAGTGTCGCATACATTTTTTTTTGTCACCGCTGGATTTTGAAATGTTGAAAAATCTTTTAGCGACACTGATATGACGCCGGCAGTTGCCGAAACAAATGGCAAGTGGGTCAGGCCCTTAACACTATCCGACACACACTAGGGACAATTTACAATTTAACCGAAGCCAATTAACCTATCAAACCTGTGCGTCTTTGGAGCGTGGGAGGAAATAGGAGATCTCAGAGAAACACACACAGTGACAGGGAGAACATACAAACCCGTAGTCAGGAGCAAACCCGGGTCTCTGGCAGCGTAAGGCAGCAACTCTACCCCTCCACCACTATGCAGCGAGGGTTTGGACACGCTAGAGGCAGGAAACATGTTCCCGATGTTGGGGGAGTCCAGTACCAGGGGCCACAGTTTAAGAATAAGGGGTAAGCCATTTAGAACGGATACGAGGAAACACTTTTTCTCACAGAGAGTGGTGAGTCTGTGGAATTCTCTGCCTCAGAGGGCGGTGGAGGCGGGTTCTCTGGATGCTTTCAAGAGAGAGCTGGATAGGGCTCTTAAAAATAGCGGAGTCAGGGGATATGGGGAGAAGGCAGGAACGGGGTACAGATTGGGGATGATCAGCCATGATCACATTGAATGGCGGTGCTGGCTCAAAGGGCCGAATGGCCTACTCCTGCACCTATTGTCTATTATCTATTGGCCATTGCCACCCTAAAGTATGGGGTTCACTCTGTCGATTCTGTATCACTGTTAGCGGCTGAAAGAATGAAGGTATTATTTTAGCAACGGGGTCAAGGAAAGAGGGTTCACGTCGCGGCCCTGTTTCCACCAATCTTTCCACCACCTCGCACAAGAAGCACAAGAAGCGACAAGACAGGCACCAGTGTGTGCAGATGCCGAGACCTGTGTGTTCAGCTCTGGCTGAGCAACTTCTAATCTTGTGTGTAGACTCGATAAGAAGATTTTAGCAAAATTGATTATAAGAGTCAGGAAATCCTGCTGCAGAGTTATGAAACTGTGGTCAGGAGATACAGCTAAAAAACATCTATGCAAAGCTAAGATAAATGGAGGATTAGCACTTCCAAACTTTTTATATTATTTTTGGGCTGTTCAGATTAAGAATATGAATTTCTGGTGGGTAAATATGGATCATGAACCGACATGGTTAAATATAGAAAAGGAAGACTGTCTACCTTTCAATGTAGGTTCGATAATTTTTGCACCAACGGAAGTACAAAAAAAATATTATAAAGACAACCTAATAATATATAATATATAATAATAGACGTATTTGGAAACAAATAGTTAAGACTCTACACTTGGATAATCTCTCATTTAGATTACCAATTATGAATAACCCATCGTTTAAACCTGCTATATTAGATGGGGGGTTTAAACAATGGGATGATTTAGGAATTACAAGGATAGAACACCTGTATAGAAAAGGAAAATTTATTTTATTCCAGGAGTTACAAGATATTTATGGATTGTCTCCACAACATTTGTTTAGGTATTTACAAATTAGAGATTATATTAAATCCAATACACAAGATTATAAAAATAAAGAAGCAGGATTGTTAGACGAACTGTTTAATTTATATCCAAATACAGAAAAATTAATAGCCTATATATATAACATCATTTTGGATAAGGAGAATCCAATAACGGAAGTATATCGTCAAGCATGGGAAAATGAAATGGGATTGGCTATAACAAAAGAAAACTGGGAAGAAAGTCTACAACGAATACACCGGTGTTCATTAAACGCCAGACATATACTGATACAATTTAAAGTATTATATAGGTTACATTATTCGAAAACTAAATTAAATAGTATTTTTCCGAATCTCTCCGCTATTTGTGATAAGTGCAAGAAAGCAGAGGCAAATTTAATACATAGTTTCGTTACATGTCCTAAATTGAATTATTACTGGACAGAAATGTTTTAAGTTATTTCTGAAGTCATCAAAGTTAAATTGGACCCTAACCCAAAGCTAATAATATTTGGAATTCCGGATTTACATCTATCACTTACAGTAAATCAAAGAAATTTATTTGATTACTGTTTGATAATTGGAAAAAAAATCATATTGAAATTTTGGAAGGGAACATTATCCCCCACAACCAAAATGTGGGCAACAGAGATGATGGAGACGTTACATCTGGAAAGAATTAGATTTGTCCTATTGGACAAGTATATTCTTTTGAACAGATATGGTCTCCATATATACAGTATTTAGAGAAGTAGCTGTTCTTGGCAACACAGCTCGGCGTGCACCCTGCGGGATTTGGTGAGAATAATTCATTTTTATATTGGAATTAACATATATGTCTTTATTGATACTATCACTTGTAGTAGTGTTATTAATAATACATATTGTGGTTACTAAATTGTGGTTTTTTTTTTTTGTTTTTTTTTTTTTTTTTTTCGTTTCTCTTTTCTTTCTTATATATAATCAAATTATTATTTAATCACTCTCTTAATGATTTATAACTGTTCTATTCTTTCTCTATCATTATTTCTAAAAAAATAGTAGATAAGTATTACTAGTGTTTTACTTAATGCAAATTGAATTAATTTGATATAAAGTTGTTTGAAGCATTGTAATTGATTACATTTAATAAAAAAATATATTAAAAAGGAGATACAGCACGGAAACAGGCCCTTCGGCCCACCGAGTCCGCACCGACCACCAATCCCCACATATTAACACTATCCTACACACACTAAAGACATTGTTTACATTTACCAAGCCAATGAACCTACAAACCTGTACATCTTTGGAGTGTGGGAGGAAACCAAAGATCTCGTAGAAAACCCACGCAGGTCACGGGGAGAACGTACAAACTCCCTTTTGTATTGTGCAGTATTGTGTGCAGTGCTGGTCACTCCCATTACAGGAAGGTTATAGGCAAGAAGGAGCTGCAGGTAGAACACAAAGTGTTCGAGTAACCCAGCGGGTCAGGAAGGATGTCAAGGCTTCGGAAAGGGCGCAGGAAAGGTTAACTGGGATGCTGCCTGCATCAGAGGGCAGACAGTCAGAATCTTCTTCTCAGGGTGGAAATGTCAAGGACTTGAGAGCACAGCTTTGAGGTGAGAGAGGAAGCCTTTAATGGAGATATACAGGGCATTTTCTTACGGCGAGAGTAGTGGGTGCGTGGAGCACGATGCCAGGGGTGGTGGTGGAGGCAGATTCAATGGTGGTGTTTAAGAGGCTTTGAGGCCAAGATATGCAAGGGAATGGAGGAATATGGATCCCAATCAGGCAGATGAGATTAGTTTAGTTTGGCATCAAGTTCGGCACAGACATTTGAGCCCAAGAGCCTGTTCCTGTTCTGTATTTCATGTAATGTGTTCAAAACAGTGGTATATATAAATTATTGATTACCAAAGGGGTGAGAAGTGCAGATAGGCACAAAGTGCTGGAGTAACTCAGCGGGTCAGACAGCGTCTCTGGGGAAAATAAATAGGTAACGTCAAACGTCTGCTTACCCACCACACCACCTCCAGGTCCCTCAGATCGGCCCACTTGGGGTTACTGAATATCCCGCGGTCTAGGCATAAGCTCAGGGGTGACCGTGCCTTTGCGGTTGCAGCCCCTAGGCTGTGGAACAGCATCCCCCTTCCCATCAGAACTGCCCCCTCCATCGACTCCTTTAAGTCGAGACTTAAAACTCATCTTTACTCTCAAGCCTTTCCTGACGTCCTCTGAGGGAGGGCTACATGTATGTATTTATGTATGTACTTAATCTATGAACCACTGTTGTGTAACATTAGTACCTCCACCAATGTAAAGCACTTTGGTCAACAAGAGTTGTTTTTTAAATGTGCTATAGAAATAAAAGTGACTTGACTTGACTTGACGTTTCGGGTCGAGACCCTTCGTCAGACCAGTGACCAGGGTTAGGCGGGCGCGCAGAGTTGAGGCCACGATGAGCTCAGATATAGAGCAGGTTCAAGTGGCAAGATTCACGTTTAATGGATGTAAAGATGGAAAGGGGCAGGAAAGATTCACATGGGTCTGGAGGACTTGAGTTATGAGGAGAGACTGGAGAGGCTGATCGTTTTCCCTGGAGTGAAGGAAGCTGAGGGGTGACTGATAGAGGTTTATAAAATCAAGAGGGGCATAGATATGGTGTTGAACCACAATCATTGTGGGGAGGATGTAAGACCAGGTTTATACCAACCTAAAGGGCAACTTTTTCACTCAGTGGTGGGTGTGTGGAACAAACTACCAGAGGAGATAGTTGAGGCAGGTACAAAAGCAACATGTAAAATACATTTGGCAGGTACAACGATAGCAATGGTTTCGAGGGACATGAGCCGCTCAGTCCGTACTAACCAACCTGATCGCCCAGTTGCTCAGCACTTCAACTCCCCTCCCATTCCCAATCTGACCTGGGCCTCCTCCATTGCCAGAGTGAGTCCCAGTGTAAATTGGAGGAACAACACCTCATATTTCGTTTGGGTAGTTTACACCCCAGCGGTATGAACATTGACTTCTCCAATTTCAGGTAGTCCCTGCTTTCTCCCTCCTTCCCCTCCCCTTCCCAGCTCTCCCACAGCCCACTGTCTCCGCCTCTTCCTTTCTTCTTCCCACCATCGATGTACCTGTCAAATGTCTTGTAAATGTTGTTATAGTTCCTGCCTCAACTATCTCCTCTGGCAGCTCGTTCCATATACATAGAAACATAGAAAATAGGTGCAGGAGGAGGCCATTCGGCCCTTCGACCCAGCACCACCCCACCCATCAGTCTGAAGAAGGGTCTCGACCCAGAACATCCCCTACTCCTTTTCTCCATAGATGCTGCTTCACCCGCTGAGTTTCTCCAGCATTTTTTGTCTACTTTTGATTTTTCCAGCATCTGCAGTTCCTTCTTTAACACAGGTTTAAGGTGAGAGGGGAAAGATTTAATAGGAACCTAAAGGGCAACTTTTTCACTCAGAGGGTGAGGATTTAAGAGAGAGTTAGATAGAGCTCTAGGGGCTAGAGGGATCAAGGGATATGGGGAGAAGGCAGGCACGGGTTATTGATTGGGGACGATCAGCCATGATCACAATGAATGGCGGTGCTGGCTCACTGAAGGGCCGAATGGCCTCCTCCTGCACCTATTTTCTATGTTTCTATGTATATGGAACGAACTGCCAGAGGAGCTTGTTGAGGCAGGGACTATAACACCATTTAAAAGACATTTGACAGGTACATCGATAGGAACGGTTTAGAGCGATATGAGCCAATTGCAGGCAAATGGCACTAGCTTAGTTGGGGCATTTTGGTTGGCATGGATGAATTGGGCCGAATGGCCTTTTTCCAAACTGTATGACTCTCTATGCCCATGATTTAGATGGGGCACAAAGTGCTGGAGAAACTCAGTGGGTCGGGCAGCATCCCTGGAGAACACAGATAGGTGGCCCTTCTGAAGAAGGGTCCCGACCAGAAACATCTCCCTGTTTAAGAAGGAACTGCAGATGCTGAAAAAAAATCGAAGGTAGACAAAATGCTGGAGGAACTCAGCGGGTGAGGCAGCATCTACGGAGAGAAGGAATAGGCGACGTTTCAGGTCGAGACCCTTCTTCAGATGTCATCCTTATCTTAAGAAGGGTCCTGACCTGAAAAGTCATCCATCCAGGGATGCTGCCTGACCCGCTGAGTTACTCCTGCACTTTGCACCTTCTTTTGCAAATCTGCAGCCGCAGTTAGACAATAGACAATAGACAATAGGTGCAGGAGTAGGCCATTCGGCCCTTCAATGTGACCATGGCTGATCATCCCCAATCAGTACCCCGTTCCTGCCTTCTCCCCATATCTCCTGACTCCGCTATTTTTAAGAGCCCTATCTAGCTCTCTCTTGAAAGCTTCCAGAGAACCCGCCTCAGAACCTGCATCCAGAGGATCTTAAACAAAGTTCCTTGTTTCTTTTCCCAAATGGGGCATCTTGGATATCCTTGATGATCTGGAGTGAAGGGCCCATTTCCATGCTATATGACCTAGAGGGGTCATCTTGGTCAGCATGGCTGAGTTGGGCCGAAGGGCCTGTTTCCATACCGTACAACTCTATGACTTGGATGGGGCATCTTGGTCAACATGGATGAGTCGGGCTGAAGGGCCTGTTTCCGTGCTGTATCATTGAGATACAAAGTCCTAATCGCAATTGAGATATTTCAGATGGCTCTGAGGCCTAGATTTCCAGGAAGTGCTTGTAGTTCCCCATCGTGACCAGGGGACACCCAGGGTTTATTTGCACGCCCACCGAGATTCCTCAACTCCGGCACTCTGTCTGCTTCGGGGAGGGTGGAGAGTGGTGGGGGGGGTGAAAGTCAGCATGTCCGTTTCACCTCCCGACTGTAATCAACATAACCAGGGGCAGGTGAACCTTGCCAGGGGCGTAGGGACTGGCAGGATCTTCCCTCACTCTGGTCACTGGCACTGAATGTGGCAATGGACCGATCTGTCCCCCCACCGATAGACGCTAAAATGCTGGAGTAACTCAGCGGGTCAGGCAGCATCTCTGGAGAGAAGGAATGGGTGATGTTTAGGGTCGAACACTGCAGGCTTTCCTCACTGCCCAACCCCCCCCCCCCCATCCCACCCCAATGCCCCCGCGCCCAGCAATCTGCAACTCAGCCTCGTCCACCCCCTCCACCCTCCCCCTTCCACCTCAGCACCTTTCACTCTCCCCCCTTCAATCCTCCATGCCAGCCCGCTTCACCCCCTCCACCCTCCCCTCACCCCTCCACTCACCCCTTCACCCTCTATCCCTCTTCACCCTCCACCCCCTCCCTCCACTCCGCTCCCTCGCCCCCTCTTCGCCCTCCCCCCCTCACCCTCCTTTTCCACTCCACACCCCTTCCCCCTCTCCCTCCACACCTCCCCCGCTTCACGGGCCGAAGGGCCTGTTCCCGTGCTGTTCTGTGCTCCATATGAGTCAGAGTGGGCAGATTCACAGGTCAGGTTCATTGTACGTCAGGATATTGGTCAACCAAAAGTGTTTCTTCCAAAAGACATCTGGACAGATAATGGATAGGAAGGGTTTAGAGGCATATGGGCCAAATGCAGGCAAATGGGACTTGCCCCGAATGCCAACTTGGGCAGGTGGGCTGAAGGGCCTGTTTCCAACCGACTTTGAGAGTTAGCAGAGAATCTATGGGCTGAATGGCCTCATTGCCGTAAGGAAGTAGGGAAAACTGGGGGGACTTAAGAGCCTGTCCCACTTGGCAATATTTATCGGTTGACTGACATATCATGGTCGCTGAAAGATTTTGAACATTTCAAAATCCAGCGGCGGCAAAAAAAATGTTGCGACACTTGAGGAGACAACGCGCATCAATATACGTCATCACGCCGCGTCACGTGGCCTGTTACGTCAGTCAGTGATGCCGGCAGTCGCCGAATAAAATCACCAAGTGGGACAGCCCCTGTACACCCACTTTTATTCTGGATTCTCTTATTATGTGTTAATTTAGTTGTTAATTTGGTTCGAGTCCCACTGTGGCACCTGGGCAATTCTACTGCAGTAATTAAATCGATGTGGAATCAGACAGCTGATACCGGAGAGGGTGGCCAAGTGCGGAAACACATCTGGTTCATAAATATCCCTTGGGAATATTCCCACCCTGACCTATATAGAACATATAACAGCACAATAAAGGCCCTTCAGCCCACAACAACCATGCCAGGTTAAACTAAGATAGACACAAAAAGCTGGAGTAACTCAGCGGGACAGGCAGCATCTCAGGCAGAGAGAAGGAATGGGTGACATTTCGGGTCAAGACCCTTCTTCAGATCAAAGATCCTATAGCGGAGCAAGATAGACCACTCCTGCTAAATGCAATGGGCTGACGGAGCGGAACGTGGGCCTTTTTTTCATCCATTTCAGTAACCCGACCCGACTCGCAGTGTAATCAACGTTGCGGGGGAACAGTTTGTGTTAATAAATTATAATTCTGAAAATGAGGAGAAGATTTTTACCAAATAACTTTTATTTTTACGAGGATGTTTCCGTAACCGGCTTCCGTCTCCGCACTAGTATCTGTGCTCCGCTATGGGATCTTTGGTGCGGAGACGGAAGCCGGTTACGGAAATGGGGCCGAAAATTACCCATGAACCTGCCCATGACCGTACTACGTCTTTTTCCTCGAGTGATCTATCTTGCTCGCTATAGGATCTTTGCTTCAGACTGGTTAGAGATAAGGGAAACGAGAGATATAGACGGTGATGTGGAGAGATAAAGATCAATGAATGAATGGAAGGATATGCACAAATGTAGCGATGATTAAGGAAACAGGCCGTTGTTAGCTGTTTGCTGGGTGAGAATGAGAAGAGGGATCTAGTGCATAGATTTGAGGGAAGTGAGGAGAGGAGGTGGTGGGTTAAGAGGGTGGGGGTGGCGGAGTTGGAACTGTGCTGTACCAACGGTCGGGGTCAGCAGGGGGCGGGAGCGTGGAACAGTTGGACACGGCAACAGGCCCTTCGGCCCACATTGTCTGTACCCAACATGATGCCAAGGTAAACAAATCTCCTTTGCCTGCACGTGATCCATATCCCTCCATTCCCTACGTATCCATGTGTCTATCTACACGCCTCCTAAATGCCACTATCGTATCTCCTTCCACCACCACCCCTGGCAGCACGTTCCAGGTACCCACCACCCTCTGTGTAAAAAGACATGCCTCCGCACATCTCCTTCCAACTGTGTCCCTCTGACCTTAGATCGATGCCCTCTAAATGGTGAGCGACTGGGCAGGGTCAAGTTCCACGTGACCTAGGGGTCCTTGTTCATGAATCACCGAGAGACATCATGCAGAGGAAGTAGGTGATTAATTGGGCAGACGGTATGTTAGCCTTTGTAATTACAAGTTTTTAATGCACGAATAAGGTGGTCATCATGCAACTGTACAGGGCCTGTCCCACTTAGGCAATTTTTTCGGCGACTGCCGGTGACTGTCACAGTCGTAGCAGGTCGCCGAAAAAGCGGAGACTGAACCCTCCCCCCCCCCCCCCCCTCCCCACGACAATGTCTACGACAAGCTACGACAACCTACCAACTAGTCGATGTCAAGCTAGGGCAAGCTACCGACGGCCCATCAGGACGTCCACCTATGACCACTCCTACGACAACCTACAACCACACAGACGACAACCTACGACAACCAAAGGTCAAACTACGTCCACCTGCGACAAGCTACGACAAGCAACGACCCTGTCGGCGACAACTGAAGACAATTCAGTCGCCAGTACCTGTCGCCGGTTAACGTAGGTAGTCGCCAATGGAATTCACCAAAGTCAACACCCGGCGACAACCAACGTCACCCGGCGACAACCTACGACAACACCTACGACAGGAGAAGACAAGCTGTGACAAACCCACTGTCGCTGAAAAGTTTTGAACATTTCAAAATCCAGCGTCGACCAGAAAATTGTTACGGCTCTTTAGGCGACTTGAGGAGACGACTCACGACCATACAGGCGCCACGCCGCGACCATGTGGCGACAGCCTAGTCGCCTGTAGTCGGTGAAAAAATCGCCTAAGTGGGACAGGGGCTTTAGTGAGACTGCTCGCGGAGTATTATAGACAACTCTGTGTCTCCGCAGTTGCAATAAGACTTCCTTATCCACAGGAATAGTGAAAGGCTTGGATAGAGTGGATGTGGAGAGGATGTTTCCACTAGTGGCAGAGTCTAGGACCAGAGGTCACAGCCTCAAAATTACAGGACATTGCCTTAGGAAGGAGGTGAGGAGGAATTTCTTTAGTCAGGGGGTGGTGAATCTGTGGAATTCTGTGGAGGCCAAGTCAATGGATATTTTTAAGGCGGAGATAGGTAGATTCTTGATCAGTACGGGTGTCAGGGGTTATGGGGAGAAGGCAGGAGAATGGGGTTAGGAGAATGAGATAGATCAACCATGATTGTATGGCGAAGTAGACTTGATGGGCTGAATGGCCAAATTCTGCTCCTATCACATTGACTTAGGAAGCACTCCATTAAAAAGGCCGTAATTATCATCAAAAACCCACACCACCCCGGCCACGCTGCTACAAGTAGGTAGAGAAGCGTGAGAACCGTGACCTCCAGGTTCAAGAACAGCGTCCGATAACTGCCTTTTCCACTCCAACTGGATTGGCGCGGCCATTCCTGCCGGAGACCGGACCAGAGCTTCAGCGGTGGCGCAGCACTAGATTCATTGCGGAGCGGGGCGATGCCTTACCTGGGATCGCCGTTTGAAGCCCCGGAGTGTTGGGCCTGCTGCTTCAACCTCGTGGAGCTGTGGTTTGTGGAGCCCCCAGCCGCGGGCGGCGCTGACTTCAACATCGCGGAGTCGAGGATCCCTTTGCCGAGGGCCGTCAGCGTTGAATCTCCACCCAGCTCGGCCTGTGGACATTGGGAGCCGCGGTCTCCGGTAAGAAGTGGCCGATTCGGACGTCCAAGCCCCTGAGAGTGTTCTTCCATTCCGACGTCAGAGTTCCATCATCCCGGCGAGAGGGCCTGAACATCGGGCCTCCCGTAGCGGCGACTGCGGGGGGCCCGGGAGGCCCCGACCACGGGTGAACATCAAAGAACATCAAAGAGGAAGATGACTGAACTTTGGTGCCTTCCCTCACAGTGGGAAACTTTGATACCGCTGTGTGGGGATGTTTATGTTATAGACTATCGTGTTCTGTGATCTTATTTTATTTATTCGTATGGCTGTACGGGGAATAAAAGCATTTTGTTGTCTCTGTACTTGTACTCTGAACAATGACAATGAAGTTGAATCTAATCTAATCTGATCTAACAATTTATGTCACGTGAACCGAGGTACAGGAAATTCCTTTTATGCATACAGTTCAGTACCATATGACAGAGCTTGTGCTTTTTCATCGTAACTCAAGTTCAAGTTCAAGAGACATTCATTGTCACATGCACCAATTGGTGCAGTGAAATCTGAGTTACCCCCCCATACAACCATACGAATAAAAATGAACACAATACACGATAGACCTTAACATAAACATCCACCACAGTGGAATCAACATTCCTCACTGTGAGAGAAGGCAATAAAGTTCAGTCATCTTCCTCTTTGTTCACCCGTGGTCGGGGTTTATGAACCCTCCGCAGTCAATAGACAATAGACAATAGGTGCAGGAGTAGGCCATTCGGCCCTTCGAGCCAGCACCGCCATTCATTGTGATCATGGCTGATCATCCACAATCAGTACCCCGTTCCTGCCTTCTCCCCATATCCCCTGACTCCGCTATTTTTAAGAGCCCTATCTAGCTCTCTCTTGAAAGCATCCAGAGAACTGGCCTCCACCGCCCTCCACCGAGGCAGAGAATTCCACAGACTCACAACTATCTGTGAGAAAAAGTGTTTCCTCGTCTCCGTTCTAAATGGCTTACCCCTTATTCTTAAACTGTGGCCCGTGGTTCTGGACTCCCCCAACATCTGGAACATGTTTCCTGCCTCTAGTGTGTCCAAACCCTTAACAATCTTATATGTTTCAATGATATTCCCTCTCATCCTTCTAAACTCCAGAGTGTACAAGCCCAACCGCTCCATTCTCTCAGCATATGACAGTCCCGCCATCCTGGGAATTAACCTTGTAACCACTACGGGCGGCCCGATGTACAGGCCCTCTCGCCGGGATGATCGGAACTCCGGCGTCGGAATGGAGGAACGCACTCAGCGGCTTGGCGTTTCCGAATCGGCTGCTTACTATCGGAGACCACGGCTCCCGATGTTAAAAGGCCACAGGCCGAGCTGGGTGGAGCTCCGACACTGGGGGCCCTCGGCAAAAAGATCCCAGGCCTCCGCGACATTAAAGTCAGCGCCGCCCGCGGCTGGAAGCTCCGCAAACTCACAGCTCCACGGTGTTAAAGTCAGCAGGCCCAACACTCCGGAGCTCCAACACAGGCGATCCCTGGCATCCGCAATGGTAATTCTGCTCTGTGCCCGTGCTGAAGCTCTGGGCTTCCCCGGTAGGAAAGGCCGCACCAATCCAGTTGGTAGGCCGCGAGGGTGGTGGGGGGGGGGGGGGGGAAGATGCGACACGGAGAAAAGACACATCTCCGTCCAGGTAAATGACTGAGAAATGGTTTCCCTCTATTCCCCCCCCCCCCCACCGCCCCCCACATAAGACATACTAAGAAACATTAAAACATACATTTAGACGCACTAAAAATAACCAAAAGGGTGAAAGGACTAGCGAGCTGCAGGCGAGGCAGCCACCGATGGAAGTTGTAGGTGTAACACAATATTCTGCACTCTGGTACTGTTCTCTTTGCATTACCTGTTGTACTTGTGCGTGGCGGGATTGCACTCGTGTCTCGTATGACACGACGCGCCCAACTCTAGTGGCTTTTCCAACGTTGGCTTGTAAATGGCCGCACTGAAGTGTCTCAACCATGAAGATCGGGGTGGGGGGGGGGGGGGGGGGGGGGTAGGGGGCAGTAACGGATGCCCATTAAATGCCAGTCTTCCCGGTGAAGCCACATCCCCCTTTTTTTTCCATACAAAATGCTTTTATTCAGGACAAACAAAAATACAAAGTACTAACACGATCAGAGAATGCCTATATTGGCATTTTACAAACAAATTCATATATCGCCATCTTTATCAACAATACACTCGACCTCCCCGCGGTGACCAGCATTCACGGAAAGTCTCCAGAGTCCCCGTGGACACCGCTTGTTCCCTCTCCAGGGACACATGGGCACGGACGTACTGTAGGCCCGGTAAACGGGGCAGGCAGCCGACCGCAGTGTGACCATCGACCGCCCGCTGCCTGGACCCGCCAATGGCCATCTTGGCCAGGCCCAGGAGCAGACGGACAGGGAGACCCCCCCCACCCTCCCGACCGTCTCCGCTCTGTACCGGGTGCCCAAATATCAATAACGTCGGTCTAAAGTGGAGCCAATACTTGAGGAGCAGCCCCTTCAGATAGTGGTACAGGGGCTGCGACCTCTCACACTGCACGTAGACGTGGAACACGGTCTCTTCCTCGCCGCAGAAGTGACGGGCGGCTGGCGAGTCCGTGAACCGGCTCAAGTACCTGTTACAGGCCGCAGCCATGCGCAACACTCTCCACCCCAGGTCCCCGATGTATAGGGGGGGCCACATCCCCCTGGGATGAACGGATGGAGAACCAGCGGGGAGAAAGCAAGGTTTGCCGCTGAGCCGGTTGGTGATGGTCATCGAGTCTGTCAGTCTGCCCGTCGGACAGAGGTGGCCAACATCTGGCGGAAGCGGCAGGCGGTGCTGCTGAAGAGAAAGCCGGAGCGGCCTGGAGCAGCTCCTGGCACGTGATGCCTCTTCACACCGAGGCTCCACATGCCCCATCGCCTCACTCAAAGGCTCTCCTGATTAAAGTAATGCGGTGCAGGCAATAATTAGAGATGTTGTGGGGAAGTGGCCTGTGCCTTCCAGCAAGCGAAACATCAGCCTGCAACCTCCTCTGGCTCCCCGCACCACCACAACAGATGGACCCTTACTGGAATTTGGGGCACTGATGTTGTCTGGGCAAATTTCTTAATCACACAAGCAAGGACGAAGCTTGTCTACAATCTGCCGTGCACAGTGGCGAATTAGCCCACCAACATGCACATCTTTAGGATGCAGGAGGGAGCTGGAGAATGTGGGAAGCATTGTAAAAAGGTTTGGATGGCAGGATTAGTCCGATGCCACAAGGCGGAGTATCAGAAGGGTCTCGACCCGAGACGTCACCCACTCCTTCACCCCAGAGATGCTGCCTGTCCCGCTGAGTTACTCCAGCTTTTTGGGTCTATCAAGGAGATAAGAGAACGAAGTGGCGTGGTGTGTAAGGAGGTCTGAGGAAAGACATTCTTACCATAGAGGGAGTACAGAGAATGTTCACCAGTGATTCCTGGGATGTCAGGACTTTCATATGAAGAAAGACTGGATAGACTCGGCTTGTACTCGCTAGAATTTAGAAGATTGAGGGGGGATCTTATAGAAACTTACAAAATTCTTAAAGGGTTGGACAGGCTAGATGCAGGAAGATTGTTCCCGATGTTGGGGAAGTCCAGGACAAGGGGTCACAGTTTAAGGATAAAGGGGAAATCTTTTAGGACCGAGATGAGAAAAACATTTTTCACACAGAGAGTGGTGAATCTGTGGAATTCTCTGCCACAGAAGGTAGTTGAGGCCACAGTTCGTTGGCTATATTTAAGAGGGAGTTAGATGTGGCCCTTGTGGCTAAAGGGATCAGGGGGTATGGAGAGAAGGCAGGTACAGGATACTGAGTTGGATGATCAGCCATAATCATATTGAATGGCGGTGCAGGCTCGAAGGGCCGAATGGCCTAGTCCTGCACCTATTGTCTATGTTTCTATGAACTGCTGATGCCGGTTTCAACGAAGACAGAAAGCTGGGGTAACTCTGCGGGACACGCAGCTTCTCTGGAGAGAAGGAATGGGTGACGTTTCTGGTCGAGACCCTTCTTCAGACATGGTGTCAGGGGAGACAAGACAAAGGAGCAAGTTGTCGACTTCAGGAAGCGTGGTGGAGTACGTTCCCCAATCACCATCGATGGTGCCAAAGTGGAACTGGTTGAGCGCTTCAGGTTTCTTGGTGTCAATATTACCCTGTCATGGACCGACCACATTGAAGTGACAGGCAGTGGGGGTAGGATGACTGGCATGGTGTTAGTGGGCCGAAGGGCCTGTTTCCACGCTGTCTGCATCCCTCTATGAAAACTACACTGTCACAGAGAAGAACGTGTGAACTCCACACAGGCAGCATGGGGGTCAGGATTGGGGGGGGGGGGTGGTCAAGGGGGGGTACATTGGCCCAGCGGTAGAGTCACTACCTCACAGCTCCAGAGACCCAGGTTTGATACTAACTGCTGGTGCTGTCTGTTTTCCATGTTCTCCCCGTGACCACGTGGGTTTTCTGTGGGTGCCCCGGTCTCCTCCCACACTCCAAAGACGTACAAGTTTGTAGGTTGACACAAAATGCTGGGGTAACTCAGCGGGCCAGGCAGCATCTCTGGAGACAAGCAATGGGTGACGTTTCGGGTCGAGACCCTTCTTCAGACTCGACACGAAGCCTCACCTATTTCTTCTCTCCAGAGATGCTGCCTGACCCGCTGAGTTACTCCAGCATTTTGTGTCTACCTTCGATTTAAACCAACACCTGCAGTTCTTTTCTACACAAGTTTGTAAGTTAATTGGCCTCGGGAAAAATTGTGAATTGTCTTTAGTGCGTGTAGGATAGTGTTAGTGTACGGGTTGATCACTGGGCGGTGTGGACTGAAGGGCCTGTTTCCACGCTGTATATCTGAAGTACAGTCAAATCTGAATCCATGCTGAACATGATGCCAAATTCAACTAATCTCCTCTGCCTGCATGTGATCTGTGTCTCCCCATTCTCTGCATGTCCACGTGCCTGACTAAAGGCCCACGGGCATCGTATGGCCGCGCTGGGGCCGGTCCCACTGAGAACATCTTGCTATTGAGGGAGTGCAGCATAGGTTTACAAGGTTAATTCCCGGGATGGCGGGACTGTCATATGCTGAGAGAATACATAGATACATAGAAACATAGATACATAGAAAATAGGTGCAGGAGTCGGCCATTCGGCCCTTCGAGCCTGCACCGCCATTCAATATGATCATGGCTGATCATCCAACTCAGTATCCTGTACCTGCCTTCTCTCCATACCCCCTGATCCCTTTAGCCACAAGGGCCACATCTAACTCCCTCTTAAATATAGCCAATGAACTGGCCTCAACTACCCTCTGTGGCAGAGAGTTCCAGAGATTCACCACTCTCGGTGTGAAAAAGTTTCTTCTCATCTCGGTCCTAAAGGATTTCCCCCTTATCCTTAAGCTGTGACCCCTTGTCCTGGACTTCCCCAACATCGGGAACAATCTTCCTGCATCTAACCTGTCCAACCGCATAAGAATTTTGTACGTTTCTATAAGATCCCCTCTCAATCTCCTAAATTCTAGCGAGTATAAGCCAAGTCTATCCAGTCTTTCTTCATATGAAAGTCCTGCCATCCCAGGAATCAGTCTGGTGAACCTTCTCTGTACTCCCTCTATGGCTATAATGTCCTTCCTCAGATTTGGAGACCAAAACCTATTTTCTATGTATCTATGTTTCTATGTAATATATCAAAATTTGCGGACGATACAAAAATGGGAGGAAAAGTAGGGGATGAGGAGGATAGGAAGAGTCTGCAAAAGGATATAGATAAGCTAGGTGAGTGGGCAACAACTTGGCAGATGAAATTTAATACTAATAAATGTGAAGTCATTCACTTTGGGAAAAAAAATGATAGGGCAAGTTATTTTCTAAATGAGGAGGAGCTGCGTTGTAATGCAATGCAAAGGGATCTAGGGGTATTAGTACATGAATCACTAAAAGTTAGTATGCAGGTGCAGCAAGCAATCAGGAAGGCCAATGGAGTTTTGGCCTTTATTGCTAGGGGGATTGAGTATAAAAACACGGAGGTCTTGCTGCAGCTGTACACAGTATTAGTGAGACCACATTTGGAATACTGTGTACAGTTCTGGGGTCCATACTTAAGAAAGGATGTACTAGCCCTGGAGGCAGTGCAGCGAAGGTTTACAAGATTAATTCCTGCAATGAGGGGATTGACATATGAGGAAAGGTTAAGTAGGCTGGAACTCTACTCTTTGGAGTTTAGAAGAATGAGAGGCGATCTCATTGAAACATATAGATCGTGAGGGGCCTTGATCGGGTGGATGCACCGAGGATGTTCCCAATGATCGGGGAAACTAGAACTAGAGGACATAGTTGCAGAATAAGGGGGGGCTCTTTAAAACTGAGATGAGGAAGAACTTCTTCACCCAGAGGGTGGTTAATTTATGGAATTCACTGCCCCAGGGAGCAGTGGAAGCAGAAACTTTAAATATATTTAAGACTAAAATAGATGGTTTTTAGCTGCCAAGGGATAAGGGGCTACGGGGAGAGGGCAGGGATATGGACCTAGGTATGGTTAGTATAGTAAGACCTGAGTGATCTCCTGGACAAGTGTCGATCGCCTGGATTGGGGTCGGAGAGGAATTTCCCGGATTTTTTTCCCGAATTGGACCTGGGTTTTTATTCCGTTTTTTTTGCCTCCCCCAGGAGATCACGAGGTTCTTGGGGTGGAGAGGGGTGATAGCGGTATAAAGGGGAGGGTAGTGTCTTGTGTTCTGTGTCTTGTGTCTACTGTTTGTGGGTAAGTGTGTCTGTTAGTGTTCAGCCATGAGCGAATGGCGGTGCGGGCTCGACGGACCTGGTGGTCTACTCTCGCACCTACTTTCTATGTTTCTATGGT